>NC_090376.1:103083343-103202761 GCF_036365525.1 Heterodontus francisci
TCTCTTAATGGGAATCATTTGAAAACTGAATCTATGTTGTGACACTTTGTGGAAAGGCTGTGTCCTTCAACAAGAATGCATTCAACTTAAAAGAAGGCAACATTTTAAAGCACAAAAGAAGGTACTGCAAAGAGACTATTTATAATGGACAATTTTCAAAAATTGGCTCCCAGCATTCCATGGGACCTTGGAACTGGTCCTCAAAAAAACCTTGAAAACCAAACATAGATACAATGAGTGACTTCTTCAATATGCTAGTCAACAGCTGACAGAGGCATTGAGCCACACAATGAAATGCATCTATCCAAGCTTTGAATGATTTCTCTCAATCATTGGATTGCTGTGAACTGCTATAGAACTGTAAATAATACTTACTATGCTTATTATATTTACGAGCTACAGAACTACTGAGTCTGGGTGTACCCCCACAATCCTTGAAAATGCTAATCTCAAAGAACTTTCATTAGAGTGAAGAATGATAATGTTGATAAACTAGCATCATCCCCATCAAAACACCTTCATGTTAAAGGACCCAAAATGTACGAGATTATTCCAATATGTAAGAAGGCACTGATTTGGGGAGGGGTGTGCAGCAATCATTGTCACAAGTGTGATTTTCTTTCTTTCGTAGTTGTGTTTTTATTAGTAGTATTAGCAGCAGACTGCAGTACAGAAGCAGCAATTCGAGGGTTAATAGCGTGAGTGCAGTTCAGTAGGGAGTGGTGTTTGTGAATATGATATTGATCTTTGTAACTTTATCGATGTTACAATAAACTATTAAAAGAACAGTAGTGCAACTTGACCATTTTCTCCACCCGGATGGGTTCAGGCCAAACCTTAGAGTTAGGAGTATAAGGGGGGAGGTGTGGGTTCACCGACAGCTGAACCTGTGAAAGAGAATACACCAAACTTTTCTGATAATGTACTGGAGGCCTTTGGTGCAAGAAGTGGAGAGAAGGAGAGTTGTACTGTATCTTTTGGGGGGAGGGGGTTGCCTCCAGACCTATGCTCAGGTGGCAGTGGGAAGAGGTAGCAGTGAAGTCAATGCCAGAAGTGTGGCTCAAAGAATATGAATACAGTGCAGAAAGAAGTTTAATGACCACATGCAAGTTGTCAAGGTCAGTGAGTTTATCTTCAAATACTATATCCTACTAACTGCACAACTAGCCTCATCCACTGCTCAATTCACTACAGCAGGGGGGAGGTGGTGGTGGTGTAGGTGTAGCGGCACCATCACTGGACTAGTAATCTAGTCTAGTGCTCTGGGGACAGGGGTTCAAATCCCATCATGGCAGATGCTCAAATTTGAATTCAGTTAATAAAACTGGAATTAGAAAGCTGGTCTAATGGTGACCACAAAACCATTGTCAATTGTTGTAAAAACCCATCTGGTCATCTAAAGTCCTTTGGGAAGGAAATCTGCTCTCCTGACCTGGTCTGGCCTACATGTGATTCCAGACCCACAGCAATGTGGTTGACTCTTAAATGCCCTCTGAAATAGTCCAGCAAGCCACTCCATTCAAGGGTAAATAGGGACAGGCAATAAATGCTGACCTTGCTGGTGATGCCCACATCCCACAAATGAATTTTTAAAAAATCACCCACCTACCATCAATCTCTATTAGTCAGCACTTAACCTTAAAGTTCATATGCTTTACCTCACCCTTACATATTTAGCACTGTTGCAAGTCTCACATGCACAGCTCAAACAAACTGGCAGCTAGTCATCATGACAACCACATCACCCAAACATGTTGCAGGACAGTCATTGGTACACTTCCCCAAACCACCCCCCCACCCTCCTTACAGGAGAAGGTGGTGCATAACAGAAGGCAGAAGCAAACAACTGGAGAGGACAAGCATGCCTTCGTGTTTTAAACCCCATGGAGGAGACCGTGCTGCTGATCATGGGAAGGAGCATTGCTGAGGCTATGGCCACTGATGGCACTGGAGCATTTGGTGACTAGGATCCTTCCAGTCCTAATCTTCCCACTTATCCCTCATCCCACAACCTTTTGTGACTCTCAAACTGTAGAAACACAGTTCTTATTTTCTCCCCTCCCATCACCACAACCTAAACCTTGTCCATTTTTTATTTCAGATACCCAAGAACTGGAGGCTTCCCAGCAACCTGCTCAGAGACTGACACTGCATGTATTTTAGAGCTTATGATAGAGAAGTGGTGAGACACCGGATACAAGTATGCAGGAACTGGAGTGGATAGTGCAGGTGCCAGCTTGCCTCTAAAATACACACAGTGTCAGTCAGGGGAGGTAGTGGTAATGTTACTAGACTAGTAACCCAAAGACCCAGGCTACTGCTCTGGGGACATGGGTTCAAATCCCACCAAGGCAGATGATGAAATTTGAATTCTGGGAATTAAAAAGCTAGTCTAATAGTGACCATGAAACAATTGTTGTAAAAACCCATCTAGTTCACTAATGTCCTTTAGGGAAGGAAATCTGCTCCCCTTACCTGGTCTGGCCTACATGTGCTCTCTGAAATGGCCTAGCAAGCCACTTAGTTCAAGGGCAATTAGGGATGGGCAACAAATGCTAGCCAGCGATGCCCACATCCCATAAAAAAACAATTTAAAAAAAAAAAAAAAAACTGAGCTGGTGGCTGCAAGTGCCTATTCATTTTCACTGTCGTCTTCCTCTATTTCTGCTGCAAAGAACTCAGTAGGTTAGGCTACAGAACAAGGCTGATCAGCTTACATAATCAAATGCTCAGTGCCAAATGGGAAATATTCATTTCATCAGTTGGAAAGTTACATTAGACTTATAATGGGCAAAAACTCTACAGTAACTTTTTAAAAACTAGCAGCCAAGATGGCCACTGTCGTTTACATCTGAAATGCCAGGAGATTGAATTGGAGACAAAAAGTCTAACGAGAAGCCCAGCTAGGCCAACGGCTTGCTTTAAATGATTGGATTAGCTAAAATGGCTTCATTAGCATGACAGTTAAGGCCATCCTCACACATCGACTTTGAAAGAGCCAACCCCTTCCAAGAGTGAACGGGAATCCTGGGGCATGTAGAACCTTGAATTTCATTAGAAGATTCCAGAAAAACCTCAATAGAAGCAAAGGGGATTGAGAGAACCAAATGATCACTTGTTCATCTCTGAAGAAACTAGAAGTTTTGTTACACAGACAAGAGAAAAGGAGTAATAGAGTGTGCAGAAGCAGAAAACTGCGTGCTTCCCTTTCTCTCTTTTTCACTCCCCAGAAAACATCAAGTTTGAAAACCATCTGCGACTGGGGTGCCTCCAAGCCTACAGACCACTATAGCCAGCAAACAGGAGAAGAGAGCCAACTACAGGTTCTGCCTTCAGGAAACCCCAGTGCAAAGCAAGCCAGCCAAAATACACTTTGACCAACCAAGAACTTCAAGAATACAGCTTCAGCCGACGACTACCGGATCATCCATTTTACAGATTGTATTTAAGTTCCATTTATTCTGGACTTTAATCCAACCACCAGATATATTTGCCCACCTGTAATTGATTTGTGTGCGTGATTCTCTGTGAATGTGTGCGTGAAAGTGTCGCGTATTTTAAAATCTGGTTAGAGTGTTAAGTATGATAAACTTACCTCTTTCTTGTTTAAACTCAAGAAAACCTGTTCGATTGGTTCTTTCACCATCACCGTAAAATCAAAAGGTAAAACACTCAGAGGTTGTGGGCACAACCACTGTTTAAAAGGAATAAACCCTATTGTGGTCAAATAAGAAGAAGGGGAAGAGGGGAGCCTGAGACTACCTCCTCACCTGGCTGTACTAACAGTGTTTTGGAAAGCCTGCAAACAATATCAAGGAGCATGGAGGAGGCCAACTCCAACTTGGCACAGTGCTTTGCTCACAGCTGAGAGCCCATCTCCATCAGTACACCTGTGGAACCCACCATGATGAAATATCTGATAGCTGATGTCACGGCTTCTATTGCAGCATAAAGCGTTTCCATACAAGCTCTGGCTGCTGCATTTCAATCTCAGACTGCTATCTTGCAAGCTCAGACTGTTGCCGTCGTTGAAAGGGGTGCCCAGTGTTTCACAACAGTCCAACATTCTGCCCTCCAACACATTGCTAGGATTGCTGAGGCGCTGCCCTGGAAGACTGCCAGTGACACCATGGTACACGAACCCGCAGTCCTCTCCCCAGATATCATTTGAGCTCCGACCCCTGCCACTCCGCCAGTGCTCTTGCTGTTACCTGTCAGCTAGCCCAGACTGCTGCAGCTCAGGCTGAGATGGTGCAGTTTGAAATTGTGCAGTTTTCTGAATTGAAGGTCAGCAAATATCCACCACATATGCTGCAGCCACAGAGAAACACTTCATAGGCCTTCTTCAGCAATAAGGTACCAAACAACCTTGAGTTGAAAAGTAATCAAGGAGTGGGTTCTTTATTATTAAGTAACAGGTTTACAAGAAAGCTCTATAATACACATGTGACTAGATGACTAACACAACTCCATCTGAGCTATCACATGTTGGTTTAGATCGCTTCCTGTGATGATGTGTGAAGTACTCAGACTGTTAAAGTGGTATCACAACAAGGAGAACCAAGATTGACGAAGGCGCAAGTAAGACAGGCAGCAAGAGGATGCACATTTGTGGATTAATTTATTTTTGTATGCATTATATCATGATTGAATTTATAAATTTGAATTGGAATGTGTTTTTAGCATTTTTTAGTGTTGTGATGAAATAAGGGAGGAACCAATCAGCATTGTCAGAGACAATGATATGATAAGTGAGAGAGGAAAGGTAAGAAATGTGGGACTGTTGGTGAATGGGGAGGTATAGTTGCAGTTACGCATATTGCTCATGAATAATCTGATCACATGAGCCCTAGCAGAAAGAACTGTCTATGCTGTAGCTTCCCTTCTTCTTCCTCCTCAAGTTACTGTTCCTCAGCTTCCAACCTGCTAGGTGGTGGCAAGGGCGGTTGCCTCATACTGGCCAGGTTGTCCAGCATACCAGCAAAAATCCTGACATCCACTCAGCTCAGGGTTTTTTCCAGAGTGAAATTGTTACTTGAGGATGCCAACAGTGTGCTCTTCAATATTCCTTGTGACAGTATGGCTCTCAATGTAGGCCTGATATGCACATCTGACTGGAGGCATCAGCCATGCCATCCAGTAGCCAGTCTTTGACTTGCTTTGTTGGTTCAAATAAAGGTGGAACAGAGAATTGCTGCAGGATAATGTGCATTCAAATGCATGAAACATTGCCTTTGGTAACACACCAGCAACATATTAAAGGAGGAATCCCTTTCTGTTGATGAAAATGGCTGAGTTCAGATGAATAGCATGCTATGTAGCGAACATGCTGTCAATGGCACTCTGCACCATGGGGAAGCCAGCAATCCTTGCAAACCCTTGTGCTCATTCTGTCTTATCTCTGGTGAGAAGGAATGAAGTGAAGCTGTCTCTCTTTGTGTAGACATCCACAATCACCTGGGATAGAAAGCCACATAATCAATTTTGCCAATGACACAAAGCTGGGTTGCATTGTAAGTAGTTTTGATGGAAGCATAAAATTGTGATGATATATTCACAGATTGAGTGAAGGGGCAAACTGTAGTAAATGGATTTCAATGCAGGCAAATGTGAGGTTTTCCACTTTGGATCTAAAAAGGTTAGAACAGGATACTTTCTAAATGGAGAAAGGTTGAACAGTGAAGGTCTAAACAGACGAAGGGGTCCAGCTACATAGATCATTAAAATGTTATGAACAGGTACAGAAAATAATCAAAACGGCTAATGGAACGCTGACCATTATATCTAGAGGACTAGAAAGAAGGGGGTAGAAATCATGTTTCAGGTACACAAAGCCGTGGTTAGATCACACCTGGAGTACTGAGCAGTTGTGAGGATATATTCACCTTGGAGGGAGTGCAGTCTAAATTTTCCAGAATGATACTTGGACTCCAAGGATTAAATTACAGGGAGAGATTACACAAACTAGGGCTGTATTCCCTTGAATTTAGAAGGTTAAAAAGTGATTTGATTCACGTTTTCAAGATACTGAGGGGAACAGATAGGGTAGATAAAGAGAAATTATTTCCACTTGTTGGGGAATCTAGGACTAGAAACATAGTCAGCACTTCGAGCCTGCTCCATCATTCAATACAATCATGGCTGATCATCCAAACTCAGTAATCTGTTCCTGCTTTCTCCCCAAATCCCTTGATCCCAATAGCCCTAATAAATGCTGGAAATACCAGCAGGTCTGGCAGCATCTGTGGAGAGAGAAGCAGAGTTAACATTTCAGGTCAGTAACCATTCATCAAAACTGACAAATTTTTTTTTTTTAATTCATTCATGGGATGTAGGCGTCACTGGCCAGGCCAGCATTTATTGCCCGTCCCTAATTGCGCTTGAGAAGGTGTTGGTGAGCTGCCTTCTTGAACCGCTGCAGTCCATGTGGGGTAGGTACACCCACAGTACTGTTAGGAAGGGAGTTCCAGGATTTTGATCCAGTGACAGTGAAGGAACGGCGATATAGTTCCAAGTCAGGATGTTGTGTGACTTGGAGGGGAACTTGCAGGTGGTGGTGTTCCCATGTAATTGCTGCCCTTGTCCTTCTAGTTGGTAGAGGTCGCGGGTTTGGAAGGTGCTGTCTAAGGAGCCTTGGTGCATTGCTGCAGTGCATCTTGTAAATGGTACACACTGCTGCCACTGTGCGTCGGTGGTGGAGGGAGTGAATGTTTGTAAATGGTGTTCCAATCAAGTGGGCTGCTTTGCCCTGGATGGTGTCCAGCTTCTTGAGTGTTGTTGGAGCTGAACCCATCCAGGTAAGTGGAGAGTATTCCATTACACTCCTGACTTGTGCCTTGTAGATGGTGGACAGGCATTGGGGAGTCAGGAGGTGAGTTACTTGCCTCAGGATTCCTTGCCTCTGACCTGCTCTTGTAGCCACAGTATTTATATGGCTACTCCAGTTCAGTTTCTGGTCAATGGTAGCCCCTAGGATGTTGATAGTGGGGGATTCAGCGATCCTAATGCTGTTGAATGTCAAGGGGAGATGGTTAGATTTCCTCTTGTTGGAGATGGTCATTGCCTGGCACTTGTGTGGCGCGAATGTTACTTGCCACTTATCAGCCCATGCCTGGATATTGTCCAGGTCTTGCTGCATTTCTACACGGACCGCTTCAGTATCTGAGGAGTCACGAATGGTGCTGAACATTGTGCAATCATCAGCGAACATCCCCACTTCTGACCTTATTATTGAAGGAAGGTCATTGATGAAGCAGCTGAAGATGGTTGGACCTATGACACTACCCTGAGGAACTCCTGCAGTGATGTCCTGGAGCTCAGATGATTGACCTCCAACAACCACAACCATCTTCCTTTGTGCGAGGTATGACTCCAGCCAGCGGAGGGTTTTCCCCCTGATTCCCATTGACCTCAGTTTTTCTAGCATTCCTTGATGCCATACTCGGTCAAATGCTGTCTTAATGTCAAGGGCAGTCACTCTCACCTCACCTCAAATATTAGAAATGTAAAAGGTTTTAAGCAAGTAAAGTGGGGGTGGGGCAAAAGATAACAAAAGAGGTGTTGATAGGACAAGGCCACAGAGAATAACTGACCAGAAGGTCATGGAGCAAAGGCAAACGGTATGTTAATGGTGTGCTGAAAGATAAAGCGTTAGTACAGAGAGGGTGTTAATGGCCGGAAAACTGAACAGCCTGGTCCCAAACACAAACATGAAAAAAACAGTGGGTAGGCACAGTAGAAACAAACTAAACAAACTAAAATAAAATAAACACACAAAAAGAAAAATAATTAAAAATAAAATTTAAAAAGGGGGCCCGTCATACTCTGAAATTATTGAACTCCATGTTCAGTCCGGCAGGCTGTAGTGTGCATAATCGGTAAATGAGATGCTGTTCCTTGAGCTTGCGTTGATGTTCACTGGAACACTGCAGCAATCCCAGGACAGAGATGTGGGCATGAGAGCAGGGGGGAGTGCTGAAATGGCAAGCAACCGGAAGCTCAGGGTCTTGCTTTCGGACTGAGCAGAGATGTTCTGCAAAGCAGTCACCCAGCCTGCATTTGGCCTCTCCAGTATAGAGGAGACCACATTGTGCGCAGTGAATACAGTATACTACATTGAAAGAAGTGCAAGTAAATTGCTGCTTCCCCTGAAAGGAGTGTTTGGGACCTTGGATGATGAGGAGAAAGGAGGTAAATGGGCAGGTATTACACCTCCTGTGATTGTAGGGGAAGGTGCCATGGGAAGGGGACGAGGTGGTGGGGGTAATGGAGTGGACCAGGGTGATGCAGAGGGAACGATCCCTTCGGAATGCTGACGGGAGGGGAAGGGAAGATGTGTTTGGTGGTGGCATCATACTGGAGGTGGGAGAAATGGCGGAGGATGATTCTTTGGATATGGAGGTTGGTGGGTGGAAAGCGAGGACAAAGGGAACCCTGTCACAGTTCTGGGAAGGGGTGAGGATAGAGGTACAGGAAATGGACATTGTCTTATCAACACCTTCTCTTTTGTTATCTCTTTCCCTACCCCCACTTTACATGCTTAAAACCTTTTACATTTGTAATACTTGCCAGTTCTGATGAAGGGTCACTGACTTGAAACGTTAACTCTGCTTCTCTCTCCACAGATGCTGGCAGACCTGCTGAGTATTTCCAGCATTTCTTGTTTTTATTTCAGATTTCCAGCATCTGCAGTATTTTGCTTTTATCCTGTTAGAATTTTATAGGTTTCTATGAGATCCCCTCCCATTCTTATAAACTCTAGCGAATACAAGCTTAATCGACCCAAATTTGTTTAGTTTAGAGATACAGCACTGAAACAGGCCCTTCGGCCCACCGAGTCTGTGGCGACCATCAACCACCCATTTATACTAATCCTACACTAATTCCATATTCCTACCACATCCCCACCTGTCCCTATATTTTCCTACCACCTACCTATACTAGGGGCAATATATAATGGCCAATTAACCTATCAACCAGCAAGTCTTTGGCATGTGGGAGGAAACCGGAGCACCCGGAGGAAACCCACGCAGACACAGGGAGAACTTGCAAACTCCACACAGGCAGTACCCAGAATTGAACCAGGGCCGCTGGAGCTGTGAGGCTGCAGTGCTAACCATTGCGCCACTGTGCCGCCCTTTCTCTTCATATGTCAGTCCCACCATCCCAGGAATCAGCCTAGTGAACCTTCGCTGCACTCCCTCCATAGCAAGAACATCCTTCCTCAGATAAGGAGACTAAAACTGCACACAATACTCCAGATGTGGTCTCATCAAGGCCTTGTATAATTGCAGCAAGACATCCTTGCTCCTGTACTCAAATCCTCTCTCTATGAAGGCCAACATACCATTTGCCTTCTTAACTGCCTGCTGCATCTGCATGCCTACTTTCAGTGACTGGTGCACAAGAACACCCAGGTCTCGCTGCACCTCCCCCTTTCCCAATCTATTGCCATTCAGATAATCTGCCTTTCTGTTTTTGCCACCAAAGTGGATAACCTCACATTTATCCACATTATACTGCATCTGCCATGTATTTGCCCACTCACTCAACCTGTCCAAATCACACTGGAGCTTCTCTGCATCCTCCTCACAGCTCACACTCCCACCCAGCTTTGTGTCGTCTGCAAACTTGGATATATTAAATTTAATTCCCTCATCTATATCATTAATGTATATTGTGAACAGCTGGGGTCCTAGCATTGATCCCTGTGGTACCCCACTAGTCACTGCCTGCCACTCGAAAAAGAACTGTTTATTCCTACTCTTTGTTTCCTGTCTGCCAACCAATTCTCTGTTCATGTCAGTACCTTACCCCCAATCCCATGTGCTTTAATTTTGCATGCTAATCTCTTATGTGGGACCTTATCAAAAGCCTTCTGAAAGTCCAAATACAGCACAGCCACTGGTTCTCCCTTATCTATTCTACTGGTTACATCCTCAAAATATTGCAGTAGATTTGGCTAGCATGATTTCCCTTTCGTAAATTCATATTGACTTTGTCCGATCCTGTCATTGTTTTCCAAGTGCTCTGCTATTACATCTTCTATAATGGACTCTAGCATTTTCCCCACTACTGATGTCAGGCAATTCCCTGTTTTCTCTCTACCTTGTTTTTTAAATAGTGGGATTACATTAGCTACCCTCCAATCCATTGGAACTGTTCCAGAGTCTATAGAATTTTGAAAGATGACCAGCAATGCATCTACTATTTTTAGGGCCGGGGGTATAGTTTAAAATTTAAAGCCAGACTTTTCAGGAGTGAATTTAGGAAAAAGGGCGGCACAGTGGTAAGGGCGGCACATTGGCGCAGTGGTTAGCACCGCAGCCTCACAGCTCCAGGGACCCAGGTTCGATTCTGGGTACTGCCTGTGCGGAGTTTGCAAGTTCTCCCTGTGTCTGCGTGGGTTTCCTCCCACATGCCAAAGACTTGCAGGTTGATAGGTTAATTGGCCATTATAAATTGCCCCTAGTATAGGTAGGTGGTAGGGAAATATAGGGACAGGTGGGGATGTGGTAGGAATATGGGATTAGTGTAGGATTAGTATAAATGGGTGGTTGATGGTCGGCACAGACTCGGTGGGCTGAAGGGCCTGTTTTAGTGCTGTATCTCTAAAACTAAAAAAAAAACTAAAAACTAAGAAACACTTCTACACACAAGGGTGATAGAAGTTTGGAACCCTCTTCCACAAATGCTCGATCAATTGTTAATTTTAAAGCTGGGGCAAAGGTATATGGAGTTGGGTTGCAGATTAGCAATTAGAATTAGAACATTACAGCGCAGTACAGGCCCTTCGGCCCTCGATGTTGCGCCGACCTGTGAAACCATCTGACCTACACTATTCCATTTTCATCCATATGTCTATCCAATGACCACTTAAATGCCCTTAAAGTTGGCGAGTCTACTACTGTTGCAGGCAGGGCGTTCCACGCCCCTACTACTCTCTGCGTAAAGAAACTTCCTCTGACATCTGTCCTATATCTTTCACCCCTCAACTTAAAGCTATGTCCCCTTGTGTTTGCCATCATCATCCGAGGAAAAAGACTCTCACTATCCACCCTATCTAACCCTCTGATTATCTTGTATGTCTCTATTAAGTCACCTCTCCTCCTCCTTCTCTCCAACGAAAACAACCCCAAGTCCCTCAGCCTTTCCTCGTAAGACCTTCCCTCCATACCAGGCAACATCCTAGTAAATCTCCTCTGCACCCTTTCCAAAGCTTCCACATCCTTCCTATAATGCGGTGACCAGAACTGCACGCAATACTCAAGGTGCGGCCTCACCAGAGTTTTGTACAGCTGCATCATGACCTCGTGGCTCCGAAACTCGATCCCCCTACTAATAAAAGCTAACACACCATATGCCTTCTTAACAGCCCTATTAACCTGGGTAGCAACTTTCAGGGATTTATGTACCTGGACACCAAGATCTCTCTGCTCATCTACACTACCAAGAATCTTCCCATTAGCCCAGTACTCTGCATTGCTGTTACTCCTTCCAAAGTGAATCACCTCACACTTCTCCGCATTAAACTCCATTTGCCATCTCTCAGCCCAGCTCTGCAGCCTATCTATGTCCCTCTGTACCCTACAACACCCTTCGACACTATCCACAACTCCACCGACCTTCGTGTCCTCCGCAAATTTACTAACCCACCCTTCTACACCCTCATCCAGGTCATTTATAAAAATGACAAACAGCAGTGGCCCCAAAACAGAACCTTGCGGTACACCACTAGTAACTAAACTCCAGGATGAACATTTGCCATCAACCACCACCCTCTGTCTTCTTTCAGCTAGCCAATTTCTGATCCAAAGCTCTAAATCACCTTCAACCCCATACTTCCGTATTTTCTGCAATAGCCTACCGTGGGGAACCTTATCAAACGCCTTACTGAAATCCATATACACCACATCCACGGCTTTACCCTCATCCACCTGTTTGGTCACCTTCTCGAAAAACTCAATAAGGTTTGTGAGGCACGACCTACCTTTCACAAAACCGTGCTGACTATCGCAAATGAACTTATTCATTTCAAGATGATTATAAATCCTATCTTTTATAACCTTTTCCAACATTTTACCCACAACCGAAGTAAGGCTCACAGGTCTATAATTACCAGGGCTGTCTCTACTCCCCTTCTTGAACAAGGGGACAACATTTGCTTTCCTCCAGTCTTCCGGCACTATTCCTGTTGACAATGACGACATAAAGATCAACAACAAAGGCTCTGCAATCTCCTCCCTGGCTTCCCAGAGAATCCTAGGATAAATCCCATCTGGCCCAGGGGACTTATCTATTTTCACACTTTCCAAAACTGCTAACACCTCCTCCTTGTGAATCTCAATCCCATCTAGCCTAGTAGGCTGTATCTCAGTAATCTCCTCGACAACATTTTCTTTCTCTACTGTAAATACTGACGAAAAATATTCATTTAACGCTTCCCCTATCCCCTCTGATTCCACACACAACTTCCCACTACTATCCTTGATTGGCCCTGTTCTAACTCTAGTCATTCTTTTATTCCTGATATACCTATAGAAAGCCTTAGGGTTTTCTTTGATCCTATCCGCCAATGACTTCTCGTGTCCTCTCCTTGCTCTTCTTAGCCCTCCCTTTAGATCCTTCCTGGCTAGCTTGTAACTCTCAAGCGCCCTAACTGAGCCTTCACGCCTCATCCTAACATAAGCCGCCCTCTTCCTCTTGACAAGCGCTTCAACTTCTTGAGTAAACCACGGCTCCCTCGCTCGACAACTTCCTCCCTGCCTGACAGGTACATACTTATCAAGGACATGCAGTAGCTGCTCCTTGAATAAGCTCCACACTTCGTTTGTGCCCATCCCCTGCAGTTTCCTTCCCCATCCTACACATCCTAAATCTTGCCTAATCGCGTCATAATTTCCTTTCCCCCAGCTATAATTCTTGCCCTGCGGTATATACCTGTCCCTGCCCATCGCTAAGGTAAACCTAACCGAATTGTGATCACTATCGCCAAAGTGCTCACCTACATCTAAATCGAACACCTGGCCGGGTTCATTACCCAGTACCAAATCCAATGTGGCATCGCCCCTGGTTGGCCTGTCCACATACTGTGTCAGAAAACCCTCCTGCACACACTGGACAAAAACAGACCCATCTAAAGTACTCGAACTATAGTATTTCCAGTCAATATTTGGAAAGTTAAAGTCCCCCATAACCACTACCCTGTTACTCTCGCTCCTGTCGAGAATCATCTTCGCTATCCTTTCCTCTACATCTCTGGAACTATTCGGAGGTCTATAGAAAACTCCCAACAGGGTGACCTCTCCTCTCCTGTTTCTAACCTCGGCCCATACTACCTCAGTAGACGAGTCCTCAAACGTCCTTTCTGTCGCTGTAATACTCGCCTTGATTAACAATGCCACACCCCCCCCTCTTTTACCCTCTTCTCTGTTCTTACTGAAACATCTAAATCCCGGAACCTGCAACATCCATTCCTGCCCCTGCTCTACCCATGTCTCCGAAATGGCCACAACATCAGGATCCCAGGTACAAACCCATGCTGCAAGCTCACCCACCTTATTCCGGATGCTCCTGGCGTTGAAGTAGACACACTTTAAACCAAGTTCTTGCTTGCCAGTGCCCTCTTGCGTCCCTGTAACCTTTATCCCCTACCTCACTACTCTCAACAGCCTGTACACTGGAACTACAATTTAGGTTCCCATTCCCCTGCTGATTTAGTTTAAACCCCCCCGAAGAGCACTAACAAATCTCCCCCCCCAGGATATTGGTACCCCTCTGGTTCAGGTGAAGACCATCTTGTTTGTAGAGGTCCCACCTACCCCAGAAAGAGCCCCAATTATCCAGGAAACCAAAACCCTCCCTCCTACACCATCCCTGCAGCCACGTGTTCAACTCCTCTCTCTCCCTATTCCTCTCTTCGCTAGCACGTGGCACGGGCAACAACCCAGAGATAACAACTCTGGTTGTTCTCGCTCTAAGCTTCCACCCTAGCTCCCTGAATTTCTGCCTTAAATCCCCATCTCTCTTCCTACCTATGTCGTTGGTGCCTATGTGAACCACGACTTGGGGGTGCTCCCCCTCCCCCTTAAGAATCCCAAAAACACGATCAGAGACATCACGTACCCTGGCACCTGGGAGGCAACACACCAACCGTGAGTCTCTCTCGTTCCCACAGAACCTCCTATCTGTTCCCCTAACTATGGAGTCCCCAATGACTAATGCTCTGCTCCTCTTCCCCTTTCCCTTCTGAGCAACAGGGACAGACTCTGTGCCAGAGACCTGCACCCCATTGCTTACCCCTGGTAAGTCGTCCCCCGCAACAGTATCCAAAACGGTATACCTGTTGTTGAGGGAAACGGCCACAGGGGATCCCTGCACTGCCTGCTGGTTCCCTCTCCTTCCCCTGACGGTAACCCATCTACCTACTTCTCTTACCTGAGGTGTGACTGCCTCCCTATAACTCCTGTCAATAATCCCCTCCGCCTCCCGAATGATCCGAAGTTCATCCAGCTCCAGTTCCCTAACGCGGTCTGCGAGGAGCTGGAGTTGGGTGCACTTCCCGCAGATGCAGTCAGCAGGGACACTCTTGGCGACCCCTACCTCCCACATTCTGCAGGAGGAACATACAACTGCCTTTACCTCCATTCCCACTATTCTAGATTCCCAACAAATCTACTGAAAAACCAAACAAAAAAAAAGTCAAAACTTGTTCGCTTAACAATCCGCCACTGCCCAAATAAATAGTTTTTCCTTACCCAGCAGTCCCCTGGTCCTCCGAAACAAAAGGGGATTAACTTGTAACTTACACTGAAATTGACCGCTCAGCTGTAAGTTCGCTCCGCACCTCGTTCTGTCAAAGCTGCTCCTCGCAAAAAGCTATGATCTAATTGAATGGCAGAACAGGCTTGAGGGGCTAAATGGCCGACTCCTGTTCCTATGTTCCTTTATTCCTTTATAGAACAGTGCATTGCAAACTGCAAGATGTTTATATCTTAAGCAGTAGTCTGAAAAATAGACAGATGCATAAAAATTAATAGCCATAGTCACTTTGACAGCCACAGACAATACAGTCCTTGCCCTGTTTAGAAATTTCACTTGTGGCTGTAGCAGTTGGTAGATCTTAGTCTTGCTCTTTTTCATGAAGACACCTGAAACTTTTGTTGTTGCTGATCTTCTGTTAAGAGAATTGCTCCCTGAATGCACTTAGCCTCCTGCTGAGAGCCCTTTTCCTCCTTCACCTCTCTCCTAGCAGCTTGTTCTGCTCTAGGTGGCTTTTCATTCTCCCAGTCATGTTCAATTCCCAGAGAAAGCCCTACCAGGTCCCATATCCAGAAGCAACTGCTTTCAGCACAATATTATGAATGACACATAAAGACTGCAAAGGCAGCAAGAGCATTCCATGTCGAGTCCTGAAACTTTATCCCAAGTATAGGAAAATTCCAAAAATGTGGATAATTGTATCAGCAGCCAGAATAAATAATCCAGCAACTAACCTGCAAGTACCTCATGATCCATTTGAATAGCACTGGTGTGTGTCCTTCACACTATATCATATGTTCAGCGATATGAGGTTATGACAGGGCATTGCCTGGAGTCTGAAACTGCAAAATGGCAGCAGTGGCTCCAAATCAGTGATGCACCTGATTCGCAAATGCTGCCAGCAGTCGTTAGGTACACGTGCGCAAACCCCTTTACCAAGATGGTATCCTGCACACTTCTCGTCGGGAGTATGCACACACATCTCGCATCCCATTTTGAAATCTTAGCTGGCTATGTGCTGACTTAAAAACGGGTGCTAAGTGGCCGAATTTAAACCTATCTGTGTTTAAGATGCTGTTGGGCAACAGAGAAACAAGTTGAGTTTGAAACTGCAGCATGCTTCACAATGTAAGAAGAGAGCTTCTATTTCAAGGACCATGAGCTGGATTTTTAAAGCCCACTGAGTACGGGTACGTGCACCATTTGAAGATTGTATTCTCGGAGGTCGACAGTGGGTCTCGCTGCCTCCGGAACACAAAGTCATTTTTAAAGGGACAGCGGGAGACAGGGAATGTCAACCCCATACGCCTCCAATTAATTGCCTGTTCAGCTCATTAACAGTAGCTTGGGATTGTTAAAGGTAGGGAACGGGGAGAATGTCATGTGGGGAAAACGGCACAGTGTACAAGACGTGAACACTGTGGGGGACCTTGAGGGCTATGGGAAGGGATGATTAAAATAATGTAGAGGCACAAAATCAAGCTCAGCAGCTTCAAAAGTGGCACAGATGGGCCACTGCTGGAGCTGTAAGACTTGCTTTTCTCAGTGGTGAATGGCAGGAATTCAGAGACAGCCATGAGCCCGCTGGCATCACTTGGGCAGCTGGGGTTGGCAAGGGAAGGAATGAACAAACTCCAGCTGAGGGAATTCAGATGGGAACAGGCTGCTCTGACATTGGATGGTTTCTCCTCTAATAGTCTGTCATTGTGGTGATCTGCTGCACTCTCCATAACATGGCTCTCCAGAGATGTGTGGATCTTGACGACAGTGAGGCCCTGGAAGGAGACAGTTCATGGGGGGAGGAGCAGGAGGTAAGAGAGGAGGAGGAAGAGGAGGCCGATTGGTATAACACTGAACAGAGAGGTGCCCCTGCTGCACGACAGGGTGGCCTCCTCCTGCCACCTTCTGGGAAGAGGACCACCCATCTTTCCTTCGTGGCTTCCAGCATTAGATCCAGGTCAGCATTGATGAAGCAAGGGTCTTCCCTGCCCTTAGTGCCAACCCTCCAGCTCTCCTGTGACATCTCGCTTCCCTCTGGGAAGGCAGATCTCTCCATCAGGAAAACAAGCAGCTTCAGTGATGGCTGCCATGGGAGTCTACATGAGTCCAACACTTAGACTGATACCTAACGCACTCCCCTGTGCCCCACCCCCCCTCCCCCCCACCAAACCCAGGAGCAGGCTGGAAGGCTGAGGGGGTGGAAAATTAGGTATGATAGCGGGTGCTCTGTGCCCATTGCCTAGCCACCCAATCAATGGCCTCTTAAGGGCCTCTTCCTGCTGCCACTTGCATTTTACTAGCAGCGGATTGGCACTTTGCCACATGAGGAGGTCACCCAGTAATACCTGATGGCCTCCGTGCGGACTGGGGCCTGGCTATTCTGATCGAACACCCTGTGGCCCACGGAGGGACCCCAATGATACAGGCAGCCCCCATTGGAACACCCCCAAATGGACCTCTCCATCAACCCACACCCCTTGGCTGGGCCTGGCCAATTGTCCCCAGTGAGCTCCGACACGACTTACCTGTTCCGAGGCTGGTGTCCATGGTGGCTCTTCTCGCTGGGTGCAGTCCCAGCAGTGGCCACCCCACCATCTGATTGGCCAGCAACACTTGGAGGCAGGGCACCCTGCCTCAGAGGGCCGGATGCCACGACTGCAGGCAATTAATTGCCTAAACCACACAAAATGCGGTCTTGGCTTCCAAGGCTGGTGGAGGTGGGCTCACCCTCAGATTTCCAGCCAGCGGGTGGGGGCACCACCTCCTCATGAAATTCTGGCCTGTATGTGGCTCACCTCTATTCCCAGTCCCACTGGCTCTAAGTGGTCAGGAAACCCGTCTCCATACCAATTAAGGGCTTACCTATTTGAAAATTGCAATCTGAATCAGGTTGCTATTGGAGGCAGTTTTCTGACACAGAACCAGACCCTGTTCCTGTTTCCCGCTTCCATAACGAAAATCCAGGCCCATGTATGGAAAGTGAGTGGTTGCTTTATTATTTCATGGATTGAGAATACCGTACTATGTTTTTTACCAAGTACTGTTTATTTACCTGTTTCATTTAAATAAATCATCTATTGGTTTAGAGCCCGAGTTTGTCTGATGGAGGACGTATTCAGTCTGCTCCTTGAAGAGACGAGAATTAGGGGAAGGCATATGATCTATTCCCGTAGCTGGTGTGCAGAGTAAGGTTTCTTTGTTGCAATCCTGTGACTTGTTATTGTTTATCTGGGTATTAGGCAGAAAGAGGGACACTCTGGATCATAGTGATGCGAGGTCCATTCGCAGGAGTGGTTGGTGACACTGAACCTATGAAAATATCTAGAGTAAAAATCTGAAAAGATTACAATCCTTTATGAATATCTCAGGGCAATACAGATCAAAACTCCTGCCTTCACATAATTTTCTAGCCTAAAGGGAAAGTTTCAACTTTGTTTCATAAAGCATCTTGTCACTAGAAGGTAATCAAGCAGAACCAGCATAACACACTGCACACTCCTACACTCCTTTCAAAATATTATCCTAAATAATATTAGAAATTGCCTCATGTAACAGCATATGCTTATGTCTCCAAGGCCATCTGGAAATGAAAATGAGATCTTGGAAACATTGTGTAGATCACAACCCATTTCCTTCCTTGCTGATTACTTTCTTTACAAAACCAGCTGAAGTATATAGAATTTGACAGTTGTAGACTCCCTCTTATCTTCTGTATTTTGTTACTGTCAGTATGTCCAACCACCTTGTAAATAGAGCAGCAGGAGTATTGCCAGACTTCAATTTTAGTAGGTGCAATGTTATTCAAATTTATTCCATCTGTCATTAAATCTGCATTATGAAAAAAAATCTATAACGTAAGTAGGAGTGAAAGAAAACTTCCCACTAACAAGATATTTTACAACTCACCAACAGTCATTAAGTTATTAAAGATTCACTCATACAGATCAATATCAGCAAGGTACAATTTGTGTACTCATGTTGTTGACCTTAACTTCTTGCCTTAGAATTCCTTCTAATCACAGAAGTAAAAATGAGGGGTGAAGAGTAACAGTCAAAGTGAATTATGGCTTTCTTGTAATTTTGAAATACAATCATTATCCAGAAACTGTAAGCCTTACCAACATCTTGATCCAATTTTTATGGTTCTCACTGCCTTATGAACATAATACAAAGTAATATAACTCCACCATTTTGTTATATCTATACTGAGCTTTAATTTATATATCAATTCCTTTAATTTTATAAGATATTACACATGGAATATATACTAGCTTATTATTTTTCATATCAGAATAATAAAAACTTTGACAAGTTTTTTTTAATATGTATTCTCAATAACTCATTCAAATATTTCCAATATATTGAGCAATTATGTCTTCACATTATTTAAACAGCATTACAGACAATGGTTTAACAAAATGCATATCTGAATATAAACTGTTAAAAAAAAAATCAATAAATATTATAAAAAATAACTTGAAGTATTTCAATGGAACCAGAACTCCAAATATTTAAAACAGCAACAACTTTCATTTGTATGGTACCTATAGTAAATGTCCTAAGGCAGTTAACCAACTAGTTAGAAGTGGGGAGTACAAGAGGCTAGAGTTAGAGGAACACAAGGTGTATGGAAGGTTGTACAACTGGAGAAGGTGGCAGCGATATGGAGGACATAGATGAATTTGAACATGAAAATGAGATTTTAAAATCAAAGCAGTGGTGGCGGCAGGGGAGGGGAGAGGGCTTGGTAGCCAATGTAGGTAAGCAAATGCAGAGTTGGTGAGAGAATAGGACTTGGTGCAAGTTTTGGAAGATCTCAAGTTTATGAACGGCAGAAGATAGGAAACTAGAGAGCATTGGAGCAGTCAAACCTAGAGGTAACAAAAGAATGGATGAGGGTTTCACCAACAGATAAACTGAGGCATGTGCGGAGATGGACAATGTTAGAGGTGGAAGCCAACAGATTTTGTGCTGGTAAGGATTTGGGGAGTTTCCACAACTGTTCTGTCAAAGTTACAGCAGATGGGTAGGAGACCAGCCCCACCCCCTCCTCCCCTCCACTGCCAACCATTCCCATCCCACGACCCTCTTGAAAAGAATCTCCTCAGCCTCAGGGCTCACAAAAGGAGGGTGGCACTGCCTTCAGGAAAGAAGAAAAAGTGGATGAGGAGCAGAAGACAAGAAAAGGAGTCGAGGTCATGATCCTTTCATGATGTTTCTTTGAAATAATTGCTATTAAGCAGACAAGATTGCCTTTATTTAAATTATTGTTCACGTCCATGAAAGTCGATGTCTATTTTTATGTCCCTGGCATAAATTTGAAGAAGAGCTCTAGGGTAAGTCTTTGTGTTATTAGTCAAAAAAGAACTCAGAATATGTTGGGAATCAACTACTACTTTTGTATCAAAACAAGAATAGCTGTTAACTAGATATGGCAATGTTTGAAAAACATTTGTGGACTTGGCACAAATTTTAAATCAGAGCTATATTCCTAGAAAAAATTTCGGCAAGTCAGAGTGTTGAAAAATGTAAATTAAAGTTCAAATTAAAATTTTTAAACCTAGTTACCAACATTAGGTGGAGCTGCATGATGAAAGATCATTCGTTAATTTAATTCTTAAACTTCAAATTAATTATGAGAATGAAGAACCTTTAATATTTTTTGCACAATTATGTTAAGTAGCAAACACTAAGTTGAATGCTCATGAAATAATTGTGATCAGATCATTAGATTTTGCTGGAGACCTTTGAAATCTCATTTTATAAACTCAGGATCCCATCTTTCACGTAATTCTTAGGTTTGCAATGTGTAACATATTTTGCATTGACTTCTTTAGCAATTCACAGGATGTGGGTATCGCTGTCAATGCCAGCATTTTTTTTTAAAAAGGAAAATACTGCAGTTGCTGGAAATCCCAAACAAAAACAGGAAATGCTGGAAATACTCAGCAGGTCAGGTAGCATCTGTGGAGAGAGAAGCAGAGTTAAAGTTTCAGGCTTCTGACCTTTCATCAGAATTGGCAAAGGTTAAAAAAGAACTAGGTTTTAAGCAAGTGGGGTGGGGGGGGGGGGGGTGTGGGTGAGAGCGTGGTTGGTGGGGAAGGGAACAAAAGGGAAGGTCTGATAGGGCAGAGGGCAGGAGAGATTAAATGACAAAGCTCTACTGGGACAAAGGCAAAGAGTGTCTTAATGCTTGTGATGACGATCAAATGGGCTGCTTTGTCTTGGTTGTTGTCAAGCTTCTTGAGTGTTGTTGGAGCTGCACTCATCCAGGCAAGTGAAGAGTATTCAATTGCATTCCTGACTTGCGTCTTGTAGATGGTGGCCAGGAAGTAAGTTACTTGCTGCAGAATTCCCAGCCTCTGACCTGCTCTTGTAGTCACAGTATTTATGTGGCTGGTTCAGTTAAGTTTCTGGTCAATGGCAATATCCAGATTGTTGATGGTGGGGGATTTGGTGGCGGTAATGCCATTGAATGTCAAGGGGAAGTGGTTTGACTCTCTCCCGTTGGAGATAGCCATTACCTAGTACTTGTGTGATAGACCATTAATTATCACTTGGTAAAATTCGCTTTTTGGCATTATAAATGTATTCATTTGCCCTGGGTTGAACATTTTCTTGCTTTCAACCATTAATATTGCAGGTTGCTTCTAGAATCTTTCCACATGTGATAGAATAGCTACTTCACCAATGTCGCACATAGACTTGAAATTAAACCTAGATATATAGATCAATGTATTCTCTCTACCCTTCATGTCAACCATTGTGGATTCCTGTCTTTTGGAAAAATTGGGCATCTTCTGATTATCAATAATTTTAACACACCAAAAATCCTAGCTGAAGAAGAAATTGTTGCATGATTACCAATGAAATTCAGACTGAAGCGAGGATATGGCCCCACAGATGCTATTAGCTCTCCACTCACCCAGGTGACCTTTCTTCAAATGCGAGCACAGTGAATATTAGCAGGCTATCAACTGTAGGGGCATGACATCCAAAACATTCCCTGTCTCTTCCAGCAAGGAAGACTGGATAGCAATCAGAAGCAGGAAGCCTGGCTGATTTTTATTCCTCTCTAGTCCAGGGTGGGGGAAATACAGCACTCCTACTACTGAGATCAGCTAACTCCCACAAACCAAGTATCAAAGCTGGAATCTTCTTACCTGTAAGTGTCAGCACCACACTTGGTGGCATATCTGCCAAACAAACAATTACAATTGGGCTTGTTTCATTTCATGTTCTTTCCAGATATGTTTTTTCATGTCCAGCAGTTGTGCATAAACTAATCAATTAATCTGCGATAGTAAGCAACAATGTGAACAAAGAACCTGGTTACAATGAGCTGGAAATGATGAGTTGCCACCCTGTGCTCTTAATCTCTTCAACTGGTGGAGAAATAATACCATGAAAAAGGAATATTTCAGACAAACACTTTAAATCAGGTTTATCAATAAAATTTGGAGAAAAAGTCAAACAGTAGATAGACAACTGAGTTTCACTACTAGAAAACTGTAAAACACCTTGGAGTTCTGATAAATGGTCACTGACCTGAAACATTAACTGTGCTTCTTTCTCCACAGATGCTGCTAGACCTGCTGAGTATTTCCAGCACTTTTTGTTTTTATTTCAGATTTCCAGCATCTGCAGTATTTTGCTTTTATTCATTAAAAAAAACTTTGATTACATTGATTCCTACGTTACTACACCGACTCCACATCAAAAGTACTTCTTTGGCTGTAAAGTGCTTTGAAACGTCCGTTGGTCATGAAAGGCACGATACAAATGCATGTCTTTCTTTCTTTTTGATACAGAGATCCAGTTACATCTTCCTTAGTCCAAATTTGGACAAGAAAAACATAAAGGTAAATTTCCCAATGCACAACACCTTCCAGCAGTGAGGTTTTCGGTGGCATTGAAACTACCCAACAGCTTCTCCGAAATATCTACAGAACACCTCTAATACAATGGGTAATATCAAGCTACCAAATCCCACCCCGCCCACCCCATCTCAGTGTACAATTTAATCAAAAGTTTTCAGAAAACTATGACTGTGCCATTTTGAAGACTGTATATGCATGAAAAAGACTTGTATTTGTGTAGTGCTTTTCATGGCCTCAGGATGTCTCAAAGCACTCTACAGCCAGTGACGTACTTTTGAAGTGTAGTCACTGTTGTAATGTTGGGAACGTGGCAGCCAGTTTGCACACAGCAAACTCCCACAAACAGCAATGTGCTAACGACCAGATAATTGGTTTCTGTGATGTTGATTGAGGGATAAACATCAGCCAGGACAGCAGGGATACCTCCCCTGCCCTTCTTTGAAATACTGCCATAGGATCTTTTACATCCACCTGAGCAGGCAGATGGGGCCTTGGTTTAATGTCTCATCTGAAAGGCGGCACCTCTGACAGTGCAGCACTCCCTCAGTATTGCACTGGAGTGTCAGCCTCGAATCAAGCCCTAGAGTGGGACTTAAACCTGGAACCTTGTGACTCAGAGGCAAGAATAGTACTGAGCCATAAATTGTCATCAGCCTGCAGATGCATTGAATTTGACTTGGCATCTTCACTACCCAGGCTCAGTAGTTTCCAGGAATGGGAAGACTGGGTCTCTGCTTCGGAGTTTGACACTCTGTTCTGAATGGGTTGTTCCGATGACACTCTACATCTATGCATTTGAAAATAGATTATAAAAGACAATCCATCTTCTCATTGCTGTTGGTTTTGGTGGGTCAAGAGGCATGTGTAATGAGGAGCTACCACCATATAATGAAGAGCAGCAACCATATAATGAGTTCTTTTTATGTTGTCTGATGCAACATTAATGAGATGTGTGGAGTCTATTTGGTTGAAGATCGCAAACAGGTTTATTAAAGCTAAACTATTGTAGAATAGAACTATTTATAGAACCTTCCTCCAGATGCTACTGTTGCAGAGTGACTCAGGCTTGTAATCATATGACTGGATCCAAGATAAATCGCATATGCTAAAAGTAAAAATTCATAAAATTAGATAACATCAAAATTATTTACACATGGATAGAGATTGTGAAATTTACGAATGCAGAGGCTTAAGAGTCCATATATCGTTTCAGTGGTTTGACAACTCCTCCAGATCTGGTTATGGTAAACCTCCTGGGGATGTGGATTTCACTCTTGGCTGTTCTGGGTTTGCAGGCATGTTATCAATGCGCTGGCTGCCGTCCTGTTGATCTATCACACCCCCACGGTTACAGCATGCTTCCTAGAGTCCACTGTGCACAATTGGAGTATTACACAACTCTCTCAATTGGCTTTGCTTCCTTCACAACACCTCTCTGCTAAATGTTGCAATCTCATAGGACGAAGGCTCACTGCACACCACTGCAGGCAACCATGTTTTTATTGTGGGGTGTATGACCCTGTCCATTTGTCCTACATGTAGTTGAGCTAGTTCTGCCCCTGTGTGTCAGTTATGCACCATTTTCATTCTCCCCTGTTTTTCGAGCAGTGTTTCCCACATCTCAGAGAATTTGGACAAATGATGGCTTGGCAGAGTCATCCACATTTGTCTGCCAAACATGATCTCTGTCCGTGACGGTAAGCCCATATCCATTGGTGTAGATTTGAGGTGGAGCATGGCACCACGTAAATCTTGGTTCGTTGTCCTACATTTTAAGATAAGTGATTTGACTGTGCAAACCATTTGCTCAGAAATATCATTAGACTTAGGGTAATGTGGTGAGGACGTCACATGGTTTACGCCCCATTTGGCGCACATATCCCTGAAAGGTTTGCCCACATACTGTGGCCCATTGTCACAAATGATTTCTTCAGCTGCACCGAACAGACTGAATATAGCACTCAATGTATCTGTGATGACCACACTTGAAGTGTTTTTTACTTGTCTGACAATTGAAAATTTGGAGAAATAGTCAGTGACTAAGATGAAGTTTTCTCCATTAACGGAAAATAGGTCAGTGGCAATTTTGGACCAAGGGACTGACGGAATCTCATGAGGGTGTCAAGGTTCTTTGCGTTGTTGTGGTTCGTGGCTCTGGCATGCCTCACACATCCTCACTAACCTTTCAATGTCATTATTGATCCCTGGTAAATAAACAGTGTCTCGTGCCAGTTGTCTTGTTCACTCTATGCCCATATGGCCTTGGTGAAGTTGTGACAAGATGTCCTGTCGGGGAGCTTTGGGCACAATCACTCGTTTTCCCTTGAAGGTGATGCCTCTCGAGATACTGAGTTCATCTCTATAAGGCCAAAAGCATCTAAGAGTTTCTGGCACCTCTTGCATCCTGTCAGGCCAACCTTCTATAATGACTCTCTACAGGGCCTTCAATTGTGGGTCATTGGCTGTTTCTGATTGTAGTTGGTCAAATTTGTGCTGATCGAAATGTAATAAATCAATTTTGAGCACATCTTCCACTTCGATGTCCATGCTGTCTACTTGTAGATCCAGCAGAACTTCTTCATTCTTGTTCGGGTTTGGCAATCTGCTCAGCGTATCTGAGGTGACCACTTTGGTACCCGGTTTGTAGCAGATGTCGAAGTCGTACCCCTGTACTTTCACTAAGAACCGCTGCAGTCAAGGTGGTGCGCTAGTCAATGGTTTCCACCAGATCCTCTCCAGTGGTTTGTGGTCAGTTTCCACCGTGAACTGCTTACCAGACAGATAGGTGTGGAGCCTTGTGATCCCAAACACCAGAGCAAGTGTTTCACACTCTATGTTTGAGTAATTGGACTGTACTGAGGATAACATTTGGACCTGAATGCAATTGGTTTGCCATCCTGCAGGATGCACGCACTTAGCACTTTCTGTGAGGCGTCGACTTCCAGGATTGTCTTCCTCCTCAGTTCGTAGTACTGCAGGGTACAGGTTTCTGCTGACAATGCTTGTTTGAGAGACTCAAACATATGCTGATTGTTCTCGTGCCATACAAATGATACGTCTTTCTTCAACAGCTCTCTCAGCAATGATGCTTTGCCAGAAAAATTTGGAATGTATGGTGCCAAGAAGTTGAAAAATCCAAGACATCTCTAGGTCTTCTTTGTCTTGTGGGGATATGCCTTACATCTTCGATTTTGCCTGGGTCCGGATGGATTCCACAACTGGAATAGATGGAGCCAAAGAAATTGATCTGACTTATATTCACCTGGCACTTCTTACTGTTAAAAACAAGTCCTTCATGTTCAGCTATTGCCATCAGTGAATGGAGATTTTTCCCATTACCGCAATGTCATCGGCAATGCATATGCAGCCAGGCACGTTTTCTATAATTCTGATGATATGTTGCTGAAACAGATCTTGACTGACAGATAAGCTGAAGGGTAGTCTCTGGAAGCAATATCTTCCAAATGGTGTTCTGAAGGTGGTGACTTCTTGAGATTCCTTAGCTAGGTGTACCAACCAATATCCATGTTTAACATCCAACTTGGAGACGAATCTGGCTCCTGTGAACTTGGGATTCATTTCCTCTAATGTCAGAATCTTGTGGGGGCATCTCTTTAGGGAGAGGTTTAGGCACCTCGGATCTAGACACACCCTGATTGCTCCATCCTTCTTCAGTATGCATGTGATTGAGCTGCACCAGTCTGTGAGATGATGCACACGACAAATGATGCCATTGTGTGCCATTTCATACAACTCGCGCTTAAGCTTTTCTTCCATGTGCACGATGCACTTTCTGGAAGGGTCGATTGATGGAATTGCATCCTCTCTGAGGTGCAGCCTCTGAAATCTCCTACGGCGTCGAACCTCTCTGGGTACATTTGTTGCAACTTGTGGACCAACTCAATGTGGGTACCCTTGATCTCTTCAGCTGTAACGGGTACCTTGGTGACCTCGTGGATGGTCACAATGTTGAGGTCCTTACACGCTCGTCTGTTTGTGTCCACAAGGTAGAATATTTATAGTTTCCATGCCATTTTGTCACATCTGAATTGCATTGTTAGTGTGACACTGCAAGGAATGGGTGACCCATTGTATGCAGAAAACTTGTCGGTTGTATCATTGATTTCCAACGACTCCGGTATATGTCTTTCAAGATTTGGACTGGTAGGATACTTGCACTGGCGCCAGTGTCAATCTTGACCCTGAGAGTACGTTTGCGAGCTTTCTTTGGGCACAAGATGTTAATAGTGGCGAAAGCTTCCAGTTGCATCAGTGAAGCTTTCACCAGAAAATGTTTACAGTTTGGAACTCAATCTTCTACATCCCATAGCAGCTCAGCATTGTGCAATCAAAGTGCTGGGAACAAAGGTACAGTCCAACAGAAATTGAATTAATGGATAAGTTCTGCTGAATAGCATGTAGAATTTTATTGTCGAACCATTAAGAGCATCCCTAAAATTTAGTAATTCATATTGTCCTGTTAAATTTTATGTGTGGACTTTCTTCTGTTTTCCAACTGTTGTATTATTACAACTTTGCCTTGCTTGTCTATCAGTATCACTGTTGCAAGATTTTTAGATAGTTGACCTCTTTTAGCTTTCCAGTCACTGCTTATTAAGAGCAACTTTGAACATGGGAATAGTAATCTTAAACCAGAAACATTTTTCTGTATCTGTAGTGTCTAAAGATTCATTGTACCACCCAACTCAAAGGTACAATTTTTCAATACAGAAGCTCATGACTATGTTAATACTTTTGTTCAGTTAAAAGTATTTGCAATGAGTGTGGTGGTTTTATTTTCCTTCCATTCCACATACTATTAGTCAGTGCAAGGTCACCAGCAGATAATTGAGAACATTGCACTGTTAACCTTTCAACATCAATATGTTGAGCTCTGCGATATTTGATGTTGAACTCTTATCAGGAATGATTTCAGAGCAAAGTTCCTTTGGTGCCAAATGGCTTGGCAACATAACACCCCGATTAAGTGTGTTGCCTTTTCGAGAGTGTGCAACAGGGGCTTTATGTTTCTGCTTTTTTTTTGCGTACCTGTTCTTTCCAACTGCTTTACAGAAATTCAATGCAGATTCTGGGGGTAAGAAGTCTTGCTGCCAAGGGTTTTAGCTTGTTTTGAGGGAACCAGTGTGTCCTCAACAGCTGCATTTCATCTGCTCCCCAGCACAGTGGCGCAGTGGTTAGCACCGCAGCCTCACAGCTCCAGCGACCCAGGTTCGGTTCGGTTCTGGGTACTGCCTGTGCGGAGTTTGCAAGTTCTCCTTGTAACTGTGTGGGTTTCCTCCGGGTGCTCCGGTTTCCTCCCACATGCCTAAGACTTGCGGGTTGATGGATAAAATTGGCCATTGTAAAAAAAAAAAAATTTGCCCCTAGTGTAGGTAGGTGGTACGAGAATTGAGGGAAGGTGGGGATGTGGGAGGGAAAATGGAATTAATGTAGGATTAGTGTAAATGGGTGGTTGTTGGTTGGCATGGACTCGGTGGGCCGAAGGGCCTGTTTCAGTGCTGTATCTCTCTATGACTCTATCAATTGTTTGACTTAATCAACATGCTGTGTCAGGTTCAATGTGAAACGCTTGCACATCTTCTGACTGAGAATTACTTCTCTCTGAGTCTTGTCTCAGGTCTGTGTCGCTGTGGGCGTCATGTATTGGCTTGCGTTTACGCCAGTTTCTGGGGCTCTCCTTGTTGCTGTACCTATCATCTGTTTGTCTGTGGCCTGCTGTGACTTCTGGCTGCATCTTTGGAGCCAGCTTTCTTGCATAGGCGGGCCCAGTGTCCTTTTGAGAGAAAGTGGAAGTGTTTCCTATGACCCAGAGTATCTTACCAGGAATGGAAAAATTTAGCCTGTTTGTTCAATGGTGGCATTTGAACTCTATATTTTATTTTTAAAAAACCTTGCAACCTCTACAGACTTTTATAGAAGACATCAGTCATTGCTTGGAAATTATTCCTGAAAATGGTTTGAGATTCTGCCAGGACTTTCATATCAACCCATTTCTCACTTTTTAAGAAAAGTTCCAAAAGCTTGGGCTAGAATTCAATCACCATATAAGAGGCAGACAAGCTTCCATAACAGGTATTTTCAGTAAGACTTTGCATCTAACCTTAGTTTTAAAACTCCTCTATTTGTTCCAAATACTAGAAAGAGTTGTGACTCACAGCAAGGTTCTATTGAATAGCGAGAGCCAAGATGGAATATAAATGAATATCTAAGAATGAAAATCATAATTTCGCTAGGACATCTGTGCATAGTGCTCCATTGCTTGTTGTTGCCAGAACCTTAACTTCTTAATCACAAGCAAAAACATTGGGGTTGACTAAGTCTGATAAAACAAAACATGCTAGAGTTAGCTAGCCATCAGTAAAAAGAGAAAAGGGAGAATTCTTTACATTATAAATGCTGGACTTACAAATCCCATTTTTAACATTTCATTTTTGAGTAACATCAAAAAACAAGTAGATTAAAATTCTTCATTTTCTAATAAAAGTGTCCAGATCAATGCCTATGGAGTGACTGCCTCCTTTGCTGAATTACTGACAAAATAGGTTAGCTGAGCCAATTATTCTCTTAATACATCCAGGGAACAAGGCTTCTTACTAACCCACCTCCTCCTGCTACAAAACCATTGGATGGGCACTGCCAAATCAATCAATGCAGAAATAAGAGATGGTAAATGAGCATCTAGATCAATCAGTTGGAAGGAATTCATTCAAATTCAGATGTATCCACTGTCAAATCTTGGCAGACTACTTTAAACGTTTACCTGCAGTACTAATTAATTAGTCTTATAATGGCTTAAGTCTTGTGTAAATCAAAATTAGTCAAAGGCAGCAAGCAAGACTATCCATCAATAATTATTGATTTTTTTTGCATATTTTAAAAACTAGTTATCTACCAAAGCATGCTGAGAAAAATGTTACAAAATTCTTAATATGCAGAGCTTAAAAGATTGCAATCAGCAGAAATTTAATTTTAGCAGTTACAATTTGTGTGAATATTGCTTTAATACTGCCATGATCTTTAAAATAAGAAGATTCTGGTTAAATGGTCTGAGCTTTAATTAAATTAAGAAAACTTTTGCCTGATTTGTAAACCGAAATTTCTTTTTACTAGCAAATGTCCAGCAATATATTTTAGGTAACAAATATTTGTGTCTTCACACCCAACCTCACTGCCGCTTTTCTGTTGTATATTTGAGTACCCATTTGCTTCCTCTCTTATTGCAATTTATAGAGGATTCAAAGGACTGATCCATGTTGCATTTTGTATGGAGTCAGTAATAGACTTAATTTGTTTTAGACAACATTCTAGTTGGCACATTACGTGCAATTCTGTTAGCCATTAACACTGCCTCCTAACACCAGTTAGCTCAGTTGGCTAAATGGCTAGTTGGTTCAGAATAATACCAACTTGGGACCTGCCTCTTTGCCCTGCCCTCTTGGCAGACGAATGTTAGTCTGTGATGCCAACACAACCAAAACAGAAGGTGTCTATAATCACCTGCCCACACAGGCACAGTTCATGGGCAGGAAGTGCACCCTCTGCAGTTGCAGTGTCACCAGATGCAACCTTAAGTAAAATAGAAATCACAGGATGAGCAAAAGAACAAAATTCCTCAAGATAAAGCGGTAAATATTGGAAAGTGCCAACCTTAAAATGAATCCAAGGAGAAGGGACAAAAATAGGAGCCCTTTAATGATTCCAGTATACACTGTGGTTGCACTTTGACACCTTGCCACATGATTTCTGACTTATATCAATGCAGAATTACTGGAAAAATAAGAGAACATATATTGCTAAAACTGGCTGATTTCAAAGCTTAGTATGCAAGTACAAGAAAAGAATAAATGACACTATGCAGAAAGGCCACTGCTGAGAGAAGATTGAGAATTAACATTGTGGCCCATAACTATCATGGCTCAGTGAAATACAGTACCCAAGCACTGTGAACTGAGCAAAAGGTATCCTTGAAGGCCTGCGTGAGCATAAGTTGTTTGGCTACGAAAATGTAATGAGTGACTTTATTAAAATTTTGTGCTGTATTTTTCACAATTTATGTTCCCAATATTTTTAAACAGATCGGGGATGACAGAAACAACATAGCTGCTCAAAGGACATTCTACTTTTTCAAGGATTTGATTGGTTATTTTTAAGTGATCGGAAATTACTTTTGTAAAGGAATTCTGTGATTTAAAAAAATATATAATTTTATTAACTATTTGTTTCAAATGGCCCTTTACAGTGGCGCAGTGGTTAGCACCGCAGCCTCACAGCTCCAGCGACCCGGGTTCAATTCCTGGTCCTGCCTGTGTGGAGTTTGCAAGTTCTCCCTGTGTTTGCGTGGGTTTCCTCCCACAGCCAAAAGACTTGCAGGTTGATAGGTGAATTGGCCATTATAAATTGCCACTAGTATAGGTAGGTGGTAGGGGAATATAGGGACAGGTGGGGATGTGGTAGAAATATGGGATGAGTGTAGGATTAGTATATGGGTGGTTAATGGTCGGCACAGACTCGGTGGGCCGAAGGGCCTGTTTCAGTGCTGTATCTCTAAATCTAAAATAAAATCTAAAAGTCAGTCAGTATGACTCTTGCCCTATTATGCACACTTGCTCAACAGAAAAACTTTTAATTATACAGACATATGGGTTAGAGTTTCAGCTTTTGATGCAGTTGGCAAATAGCTCTCAAAATTGCAGTAGTTTTTGAAATTGAATTTTTTGCTCAAGCTTCCACTTAAACTCATTTGCAAATCACCCATTGTAAAATCTTACATGAACTAGTGCAATCGCTTTAGAACGTTAAAAAAATTGCATGAATGATATTCCAATTTAGTTAAAACTGTCCAGGTTACCAATCTTATTAATACAGGTGAAAATTCATTTATCACAAAAAATAAACATCAAGAGTTCCACCATCTGAGAGTAACTGAATTTTAAATAACTGGAAATAATTAAAAGAAACTATACAGAACCACATAATAGTTACTTTTGTGTAATCAGTTTCCCAGTAAACTAAAAAACACTATTTAAATAACTTGTATTTATATTAACACCTTCAACATAATGCACCTTGGAACGGTTTACTATCAAACAAAATTTTACACCAAGCCATGTAAGGACATATTAGGGCAGATGACCAAAAGCTTGGTTAAAGAGGTAGATTTTAAAGAACATCTTAAAAGAAGAAAGAGAGGAAGATGGGCAAAGAGGTTTAGGGAGGGAATAAAAGGTGCTATTAGTACCCTTGCACCAAAGAAAACCAACTTAATTTTAATAGCCTCCTCGAAGGCCCACAAACGAGCACAATTACTGGAAACTTGCTATGCTGATCAATTTGATCTATCCCATGGTCTGTTTTGTGGGCAGGGTTGGTTTCCAGCATGTTGATTTTTAAACTAGCACAAAAGATTAAGGAAACTTGGTTTGGGTTGGCTGTAATTTGTGCTTGAAATTCCGTATCTTTTGCACTGCTTTGGCCAATTTTGAGAGCATTGTGCTGAGTACAACCCACAACTCTACATCATAGTTCTAAATAAGAGAAAACTAAAACAGTAAGCCAACCATAATGCGTACAAGATTCAGTACAATTAATTCAATTTGCAATCTAAAATTAAGTTCACTACCTTCTTACAAACAAGGGTATAATTTTCCACTTGGGCGCATATCCGAAATGTGTGCATCTGCAGTCCATGATCTTCAATAGCATTTCCTGATGTGCTCTTGGCATGGCCCAAGAGCATTTAAGTAGCAAATTTTCCCATGTTAAAATATAGTTACCATTGGAGTTGACACCTAAGAATTTATCATTCTTAAAAACTGAGATGGCTGCTGCATTTAAAAAGCATAGAATTTTTCATCCACATTTTGGAAATACATTAGAAAACTGGAGGTTATCTCAGTGCTGGTCCCAGAATGTACTTCACTTTTATTTTAGAAATCTGTATCTTTCTTCCCTAGCCACATCACTCTTAATCTCAGATATTGGTTAAACAGCCTACTCCTATTTATTTACTATTGTTGCTCTGTAACTAGCCTTATGGTTAATGTGGGCAGCCTAGTCCCATGAACCCACTATGTGGGAATGCCAGCTAATACAGTGCCTTCTCCTATGACTTCAAGATAAAGGTTCTTCAACCTTTTAGTCACAGATTGGTAAGGTGTACTGCAGCACCTTTTTATCTGCTTCCACATTGATTATAGGACTTTTGTCATTGTGGTTTATCATTTCATCAGCGTTCAGTCAACCATGGCACAGGGTAGAATCCTTACCTGAGTCTGAAGTTTGTGGTTTCAAGCCCCACTCCAGAGACCTAAGCATATAATCCAGTGTAGTTGGAAGTGCTGTCTTTCGGATTGGACATTAAACCAATCTGCCCTCTCAGGTGGATGAAGAAAAGCAGGGGAATGCTCCCTGGTGTCATGGCCAATGTTTATCCCTCAACCAACATCACTGAAACAGATCATCTTATGATTATCCCCTTGCCGTTTGTGGGACCTTGCTGTGTGCAAACTGGCTATCACATTTCCTATAATAGTGACAACACTTCAAAAGTATTTCATTGGTTGTAAAGTGCTTGGAAGTCTGACAGGCACTATATCAATGAGAGTCTTTCTTTCTCCTTCAATCCTTCAGTCACAGACTGGTAAAGCATATTGCAGCTGTTTTAATGAGAAAGAATGGGGCACCGTTGTGAATATTTTCCATATCACCACTAGAACGTCAACAGCAATATGTTACTATTCTCAGGGCATCTGGAACAGTTATTACACCAGAGTATAAATTTCCAAAGTGCATCATTCATTTGCTTTCCTTTCAGAAAGCCCACAAGCAGATCAATGTAATTAAAGCCATAAAGTTTAATCCCTTTCTACGATGGGTTGTGTTTCAGGAACACCAAGTCACTTCCAAATTTGAATACTATATATTAGCAGAGCAGAATTTATTTGGTTCTTTCACACTTCTTTGAATTTCCCAATTATAGTTTTCTGTATGCATTAAGACACATGGTTCCTTCAACTAAGGATGAAAATTCTATAAAGCTGATCATACTATTAGGTTGCCATGACCTGGAAATGAAGTTGATATTCAACTAGGATTTTAAGAATGCAAATACAAGTATTCAATTATTTATTACTTCTTTTAGTGTACTAACTTGGGACAGTTAGAAAAAAAAATCTGCCACCTCAGGTCCATGGTGATAGTCTGCCCCTTGATGCAGAGCTCAATACACGTATAGGGAAAGCAATAACCACTTTTGGCCGACTCTCAAACACGCATGGAATAACATCAAGCTAACCCTTCGGACCAAGCAGATGATTTATAAGGCCTGTGTTCTCAGCACCTTGCTGTGTGGCGGTGAAACATGGGCGACTGACAGCTACCAGGAAAAGAAGCCGAATAATTTCCAGCTTCGCTGTCTATGACATATTATGGGCAGATCCTGGCAGGACAAAAATCACAAATGTGGCAGTCCTTGCAAAGGCAGAACTCCCAAGTGTTTCTTTTATTCATTCATGGGATGTTTGCATTGCTGGCTAGGACAGCATTTATTGCCCATCCCCAATTACCCTTGAGAAGGTGGTGAGCCGCCGCCTTGAACTGCTGCAGTGCATATGGGGTAGGTACACCCACAGTGCTGTTAGGCAGTGCCAGGATTTTGACCCAGTGAGTGAAAGAACGGCAATACAGTTCCAAAGCAGGATCATGTGGGGCTTGGAGGGGAACCTGCAGGTGGTGGTGTTCCCATGCAACGGCTGCCCTTGTCCTTCTAGGCGGTCATGGGTTTGGAAGGTGCTGTCTAAGAAGCCTTAATGCTTTGCTGCAGTGCATCTTGTAGATAGTACACACTGCTGCCACTGTGCATCAGTGGTGCAGTGAATGTTTGTAGATAGGATGCCAATCAAGCAGACTGCTTTGTTCTGGATGGTGTTGAGCTTCTCGAGTGCTGTTGGAGCTGCACCCATCCAGGCAAATGGAGAGTATTCCATCACACTCCTGACCTGTGACTTGTAGATGGTGGACAGGCTTTGGAGAGTCAGGAGGAGAGTTACCCACTGCAGGACTCCTAGCCTCTGACCTGCTCTTGTAGCCACGGTCTTTATATGGCTACTCCAGTTCAGTTTCTGGTCAATGGTAACCTCCCCCCAGGATATTGATAGTGGGGGATTCAGTGATAGTAATGCCATCGAACGTCAAGGGGAGATGGTTAGATTCTCTCTTATTTAAGTCATTGCCTGGCACTGGTGTGGCATGTATGTTACTTGCCACTTACCAGCCCAAGCCTGGATATTGTCCAGGTCTTGCTGCATTTCTACGTGGACTGCTTCAGTATCTGAGGAGCCGCAAATGGTGCTGAACATTGTGCAATTGTTCGCGAACATCCCCAGTTCTAAGCTTATGATTGAAGGAAAGTCATTGATGAAGGCAGCTGAAGATGGTTGGGCCTAGGACACTACCCTGAGGAACGCCTGAAGTGATATCCTGGAGCGGAGATGATTGAACAACCACAACCATCTTCCTTTGTGCTAGGTATGACTCCAACCAGCAGTGTTTTCCATGATTTCCATTGACTCCAGTTTTGCTAAGACTCCTTGATGCCATACTCAGTCAAATGCTGCCATGATGTCAAGGATAGTCACTCTCACCTCACGAGTTCAGCTCTTTTGCCCATGTTTGAATCAAGGCTGTAATGAGGTCAGGAGCTGAGTGGCCGTAGTGGAATCCAAACTTGAGCGTCACTGAGCCACTTATTGCTTAGTAAGTGCCACTTGATAGCACTGTCAACAACACCTTCCATCACTTTGAGAGCAGAGTGATAGGCCAAAAATTGGCAGGGTTGGAGTTGTCCTGCTTTTTGGGTGTGGGACATACCTTGGCAATTTTCCACTTTGCTGGGTAAATGCCAGCGTTGTAGCTGTACTGGAACAGCTTGGCGAAGGGCGCAGCAAATCTGGAGTACTGGTCTTCAGTACTATTTCCGGAATGTTGTCAGGGTCCATAGCTTTTGCAGCATCCAGTGCCTGCAGTCGTTTCTTGATATCACATGGGAGTGAATTGAATTGGCTCAAGACTGGCATCTGTGATGCTGGGAACTTCAGGAGGAGGCCGAGATGGATCATCAACTCGGCACTTCTGGCTGAGGATTGTTGCAAATACTTCAGCCTTATCTTTTGCACTAATAAAAACAAGAAATGCTGGAAATACTCAGCAGGTCTGGCTGCTTCTCTCTCCACAGATGCTGAGATAACATTTCAGGTCAGTGACCCTTCTTCAGAACTGACAAATTTTAGAAATGTGAAAGATTTTAAGTAAAGCGGGGGGTGGGACAAGAGATAACAAAAGAGATGTTGATAGGACAACGTCACAGAGAATAACTGACCAGGTGGTCATGGAACAAAGGCAAACGGTATGTTAATGGTGTGCTGAAAGACAAAGCGTTAGTACAGAGGGTGTAAAAGACTGCAAAGCACAAAGCACTCCAAGCACAAACATTAAACATTTTAAAAAAAACAAAGTGGGTAGGCACAGTAGAAACAAACTAAACACTAAAAATCTAAAATAAAAAATAACTAAACATAAAAAGGGTGGTGCAGGGGATTATGCTCTGAAATGATTGAATTCAATGTTCAGACCAGCAGGCTGGAGCGTGCCTAATCGGTAAATGAGATGCTGTTCCTCGAGCTTGCGTTGATGTTCGCTAGAACTGCAGCAATCCCAGGACAGAGATGTGAGCACGGGGGCATGGTGGTGGTGTTAAAATGGCTAGCAACCAAAAGCTCAGGGTTATGCTTACAGACTGAGCTGAAGTGTGCCGCAAAGCAGTCACCCAATCTGCGTTTGGCACATTGTGAGCAGCGAATACAGTATATTAAATTGAAAGTACAAGTAAATCGCCGCTTCAGTTGAAAGGTGTGTTTGGGGCATTGTTTGGCCCATCCCCCGCTTTACTTGCTTAAAATCTTTTACACTTCTAAAATTTGTCAGTTCTGAAGGGTCATTGACCTGAAACGTTAACTCTGCTTCTCCCTCCACAGATGCTGCCAGACTTGAATATTTCCAGCATTTCTTGTTTTTATTTCAGATTTTCAGCATCTGCAGTATTTTGCTTTTATCTTTTGCACTGATGTGCTGGGCTCCCCCCTCATTGAGGATGGGGATATTTGTGGAGCCACCTTCTCCTGTTAGTTGTTTAATTGTCCATCACCATTCACGATTGGATGTGGCAGGACTGCAGAGCTTAAATCTGATCCGTTGGTTGATGGGTTCTCTTAGCTCTATTGCAGACTGCTCATGCTGTTTGGCACGCAAGTCGTCCTGGGTTGTAGCTTCACTAGGTTGACAACTCATTTTGCGGTATGCCCTCCTGCACTCTTCAGTGTGCTGGCACTAATCAAACAGAGGGGGCTTTGGTGGATTGGGCACGCAGGATCGAAGACAGTCAGATACCCTAGGACCTTCTGTATGAAGGTAGCCGGAGCCAGACGACCAGTAAGCGCCCAAAGTGCTGCTTCAAGAATGCTTGCAACTGTGATATGAAGGTCCTAAACATCGACCATCACATCTGGGAGTCAGTAGCTGACAAACAAGGGAAATAGGGACACATCTTGCAGGCTGGTATGCACCACCACAACTGTGGCTACAGCAGCTTGGCAACAGGTGTCAATGCCAAAGCAACAAACCAAAACGTCAACTGGCAGCTTCAGGTGCAGCACTTGTGGCATAACCTGCCTCGCAAGGAATGGCTTCCACAGCCATTAGCAAAGATACACCATATGAAGACAGCCCATGTAAATGTATTGTTTGCTGCGTTCATCATCTCTTGTAGATGGAAGGATGCCAACAGTGTACTAACTTGCACAAAATTTACCATCAAATTATTAAATGTTAAAAAAAAATAAGTCAATGGTTGCCTGATACAAACATGTGAATTACTAAACACTGAAAACATTTTTTTTCAAATAGAATGCAGCACCTTCGATTGTTTTCAAAAGGGACTTCTGGAAATAAAAATAATGAATGATTCAAAATTGTGTGAACATGCAATGGGTCAAATATTAATTGTCCATTTAAAAATCTTCTCAGTTCTCTCCTAGTGCTATGGTCTTTTTCAGGCATTAGTGACCGTCCAATATCTCGACCAAGTGCTTTTGTAGAGTATGAGTTTTGATAGTGTGTTGGTTGGCTATGAGTGGACTTGGTGGATGATGAGCATAGGGAAGGGAGTGTAGATAGTCTCAGTCATCTCATTATCAAAAAGGAGGTGGTGTTGGGTGTCTTGCAAAGCATTAAGGTAGATAAGTCCCCAGGGTCTGATGGGATCTACCCCAGAATACTGAGGGAGAAAGGAAGAAATTGCTGGGGCCTTGACAGAAATCTTTGCATCCTCATTGGCTACAGGTGAGGTCCCAGAGGACTGGAAAATAGCCAATGTTGTTCGTTTGATTAAGAAGGGTAGCAAGGATAATCCAGGAAATTATAGGCCGGTGAGCCTTACGTCAGTGGTAGGAAAATTATTAGAGAGGATTCTTCGGGACAGGATTTACTCCCATTTGGAAACAAATGGACTTATTAGCAAGAGGCAGCATGGTTTTGTGAAGGGGAGGTCGTGTCTCACTAACTTAATGGAGTTGTTTGAGGAAGTGACGAAGATGATTGATGAAGGAAGGGCAGTGGATGTTATCTATATGGACTTCAGTAAAGCCTTTGACAAGGTCCCCCATGGCAGACTGATACAAAAGGTGAAGTCACATGGGATCAGAGGGGAGCTAGCAAGATGGATACAGAACTGGCTCAGTCATAGAAGACAGAGGGTAGCAGTGGAAGGGTGCTTTTCTGAATGGAGGGATGTGACTAGTGGTGTTCCGCAGGGATCAGTGCTGGGACCTTTGCTGTTTGCAGTATATATAAATGATTTGGAGGAAAATGTAGCTGGTCTGATTAATAAGTTTGCGGACGACACAAAGGTTGGTGGAGTTGCAGACAGTGATGAGGATTGTCAGAGGATACAGCAGGATATAGATCGGTTGGAGACTTGGGCGGAGAAATGGCAGATGGAGTTTAATCCGGACAAATGTGAGGTAATGCATTTTGGAAGGTCTAATGCAGGTGGGAAGTATACAGTAAAATGGCAGAACCCTTAGGAGTATTGACAGGCAGAGAGATCTGGGCGTCCAGGTCCACACGTCACAAAGTGGCAACGCAGGTGGATAAGGTAGTCAAGAAGGCATACGGCATGCTTGCCTTCATCGGTCGGGGCATAGAGTATAAAAATAGGCAAGTCATGCCGCAGCTGTACAAAACTTTAGTTCGGCCACACTTAGAATATTGCGTGCAATTCTGGTCGCCACACTACCAGAAGGACGTGGAGGCTTTGGAGAGGGTACAGAAGAAGTTTACCAGGATGTTGCCTGGTCTGGAGGACATTAGCTATGAGGAGAGGTTGGATAAGCTCGAATTGTTTTCACTGGAACGACAGAGTTGGAGGGGCGACATGATAGAGGTTTACAAAGTTATGAGCGGCATGGACAAAGTGGATAGTCAGAAGCTTTTTCCCAGGGTGGAAGAGTCAGTTACTAGGGGCCATAGGTTGAAGGTGAGAGGGGCAAAGTTTAGAGGGGATGTGCGAGGCAAGTTCTTTACACAGAGGATGGTGAGTGCCTGGAACTTTCTGCTGGGGGAAGTGGTGGAAGCAGGTAAGATAGCGACGTTTAAGAGGCATCTTGACAAATACATGAATAGGATGAGAATAGAGGGTCCCCGGAAGTGCAGAAGGTTTTAGTTTAGGCAGGCATCAAGATCGGCGCAGGCTTGGAGGGCCGAATGGCCTGTTCCTGTGCTGTACTGTTCTTTGTTCTTTGAGTGCTTGGCCCCAATTGCCACCTTGAACAAGATCAGCTAACACTGAACAGACAACTGAATCTGAAATTTTCCTTGCATATATTTTTCAGGTGCTCACTGGATTCTTCAAATTTGAATGATAGAAAGCCTTCATTATGAGAAAGCCTTTGTGCAGCAGAACCTTACATGCAACATATTTGCAACTAGCAAATGTCTCACCCTGATTCTATTCATTCGCTCTGACCAGTGCGATGGTCAAAGAAATATAAAACACAATGAGACAATGGGAAACTAACTTAAAAATTCTGTCCACAAATACAATGACTACCTATTTTTGCCATGAGATGCTTTTTAAAAATCTTTCTTGAACTCTTACCAATGTTATAATGTCACTTGAGCTTTTCAATCCTATTTCACTGCACTTTAAATTAGTTAACTACAACATGACTATAATTCTCTTGTGACTGGTGATGATCTTGAAATATCTGCTAACATGACATCCTCCTGTTGGCACTACTGCTGCACAACTGCATTAGGTAATTCAGGGAATAAAAGTATGTACACTGTCAGGAAATGGACAGCATGCCAGACAGTGAATTCTGATGAGCCTGATCCAGCACATTCCTAAATTAGGCAAAAAAATACAGATTTCTTTATTAATCTTTTTCTTATTTCAGAAGAAATTTTTCAAATTATGCATTGCACCATTTCTCATGCCTCTCTTGTAACGGACGTCAGGAACTATACCAAATGGAAATTTTAATTAAGTTCCTATGGTATGTTATGACTGTTAAAAAAAAATAGCAACTGGAACTTATTCTCGTGATCTTAAGAGTTCATACTTAGACACAAGTGAATACTTGAAAAAACACAATACACAGGGGCAGTAAATAGGCATTGTATTTACATTTGTTCATCAAGCCTCAAGGATGAAATTGAAGCAAAATGAGTAACTAAAGCAAAAATTTAATTTTATATCAACCCTGTATAGGAAATAAGAAATGTTAAATTGAATTAAGAAAAAATTGGTGTGATTTTACCATTTGGACATTTTCATATTGTTTACCGAACCAGTCCTTCATTGTTTCAAAGTTCCAACATTAAAATGGTACCAAATATTTCATGTTAACACAAGTGAAGACAATTGCACCATATGCCAGTTTGCCTCATGAGCAGAATAAAACCACAAACGTTAGATGTAACATGTTTGTACTAAGTTTTAAAAAATTATGCACGAACCTCATGATAACAGCAAACAGTTAAGTGGGTGAAATCAATGGATATGCAAACAAGGATTGATGTAAAACTATTCACACATGCTACATCACATATGTATGTATACCCAATTTATTCAGTGGGTGGAAATATGTAAAAGTGAAAAAAATCTTGAACTTCCTCTAACACTAATATCAGGCCAAAGAATGCATCAAATCCATGCAAATATCATCCAATGCTAAGGCATAGTCTAGTACATAATCAGTGTTGGAACAGAAGAAAAAGTTCATAAGCTGCTTTTAAAGTTGAATTAATAGCGGCAAACAATGCACAAAGTTTAGACATCAAAGTTTCTTCCACTCCATGTCATCTGGGGGATTCACAGCCACTGTTTTTTTGCCCACTTCAGTCCAATTTGTGCTCAGAACAGTGCCTCCAGATTCGGTCTACAAAGGTGAAAAAGTGAATGTTAGCTTTTAGCCCAAGACAGCAACAATGCTCATATTTGTACCATAAGCTACATTTCTGTTGATGGTTATCCCAATTCAGTGGCTTCAGTGCCACAGATGCAGCCAACTGGATTTTAAATTTTTTTTGTATGAAGTTCAGCACACTCCAGAAAAATCCTCAAGATTATATCATGAATAGATATGAATTCATTGTTTGGACTTCTACACTATGTACTCAGTATATTTTGTATAGTATAAGAAAGATAAAATTTTAAATGGTTAGAAGGGCAGAACGGTTACAAGCTATATTGTCCAAATCTTGCTGCATGGGGGAGTGCATGGATAGTTTGAGGTTCCAGAGCAAAAACCTGCAGCAAGTACCCCAGCTACATTGGGTCAGGCTTAACACTGAACTTGGGGAACAGCAGCAGATCCTCTATTACATACAGCAGCTGGAGAAGAGGTGGTTTTGGAATATGAAAGGGTAAAAATTGGAAACAGGTTATTTATTTTTTTCAAAGAGATACAGCACTGAAACAGGCCCTTCAGCCCACTGAGTCTGTGCCAACCAACAACCACCCATTTATACTAACCCTACGGTAATCCCATATTCCCTACCACCTACCTACACTCGGGGCAATTTACAATGGCCAATTTACCTATCACCTGCAAGTCTTTGGCTGTGGGAGGAAACCGGAGCACCCGGCGAAAACCCACGCAGTCACAGGGAGAACTTGCAAACTCCGCACAGGCAGTACCCAGAATCGAACCCGGGTACCTGGAGCTGTGAGGCTGCGGTGCTAACCACTGCGCCAGTGCGAGAAGGGGGAAGGAAGTTAAGGTATCTCTGAGGCCATTATCTTGGCAAACATGTTTTCGAAATTGAGCATTTGTTTCAAGTGCACCAATTTGAGGAAGACAGCTACAAGAAGCTGGCTGCTGGTAGATTGTGGGGCGGGGTGGGGGTAGGGGGGTAAGGTTTTGGGTGGTGCGGGGGAGAGAAGGAAACGAAAAGAACCAAGTGCAAAAATTCTGACAGTGGCAGATTAAACAATGAGAGGAGTAAACAATCACTCCTATAACCAGACTACGTATCCCAAATGGTGTGTTGTGACCAGGTGACAGGAACAAAAAAAAAACTTAAGAATGCAGGTGCAGAAGCACTTGGAAAATAAGATGAATCAACCAAAAGTCATGATTCTTATTGGAAGTAGTCATGCAGGGAAAACAGGATCCACCAGATTAAGAATGTAAATGTGTGGCTGAATTGTTGCCCAGGATACAGGGGTTCAAATTGCTGGGGTTTCGCAGCAGAAGTGAGCTGATTGAATCACACCAAAATAGAAATGAAATGAAATCAATATTCTTGCATGGAGGTTAACTAGAACTGTGGGGGAGAATATAAACTAACAGGAACCGAAGATGGAGAAAGCAGGAGTGGAGTAGGCAGCTTGCAAGGCTAAGTAAGCTTCAATAGTCGGGCAGTAAAAAGACAAAGAGGTTAAACAGCAGATAACAGTAAAAAAGGAGGATGGGGCAAGCAAAAATGTGGAAATTCAAAATAAAATGGGTTATATTAACGCACAGAGTAAATGAAATAAAACACGGGATCCAGACTCATTAACTAAATATAAACTGATGATAATACCAGTAGCTGAAAGGTGGACTGGCAACTACATATTCCTAGGTATAAAAATTTCAGGAAGGGAGAGAGCAGGGAGAGATAGCAACATTAATTAGAGATAATTAATAATCAGTGGTTGGGAAACCATTGGAAAAAATTCTGAGGGACAGGATTAATCTCCACTTGCAGAAACAGGGATTAATTAGGGATAGTCAGCATGGCTTTGTCAGGGGTAAGATTGTGTCTCACTAACTTGACTGAATTTTTTGAGGCGGTGACTAGATATGTAGATGATGGTAAAGCAGTTGATGTAGTCTACATGGACTTCATAAGGCTTTTGATAAAGTCCATAATGGGAGATTGGCGAAGAAGCTAAGAGCCCATGGGATCTAGGGCAATTTGGCAAATTGGATCCAAAATTGGTTTAGTGGCAGGAGGCAGAGAGTAATGGTCAAGGGTTGTTTTTGCGAGTGGAAGCCTGTGGCCAGAGTGTACCGCAAGGATCGGTGCTGGGGCCCTTGTTTTTTGTAGTGTACGTTAATGATTTAGACGTGAATATAGGAGGTACGATCAGTAAGTTCGCAGATGACGCAAAAATTAGTGGTGTCGTAAATAGTGAGGAGGAAAGCCTTAGATCACAGGACGATATAGATGGGCTGGTAAGATGGGTGGAGCAGTGGCAAATGGAAATTAATCCTGAGAAGTGTGAGGTGATGCATTTTGGGAGGACTAACAAGGCAAGGGAATATACAATGGATGGTAGGACCCGAGGAAGTACAGGTCAGAGGGACCTTGGTACACTTGTCGATAGATCACTAAAGGCAGCAGCACAGGTCGATAAGGTGGTTAGGAAGGCATATGGGATACTTGCCTTTATCAGCCGAGGCACAGAATATAACAGCAGGGAGGTTATGATGGAGCTGTATAAAACGTTAGTTAGGCCACAGCTGGAGTACTGTGTACAGTTCTGGGCACCACACTATAGGAAGGATGTGATTGCACTGGAGAGGGTGCAGAGGAGATTCACCAGGATGTTGCCTGGGCTGGAGCATTTCAGCTATGAAGAAAGACTGAAAAGGCTAGGGTTGTTTTCCTGAGAGCAGAGAAGGTTGAGGGGGACATGATTGAGGTATACAAAATTATGAGGGGCATTGATCGGATAGACAGGAAGAAACTTTTTCCCTTAGCAGAGGGGTCAATAACCAGGGGGCATAGATTTAAGCTAAGGGGCAGGAGGTTTAGAAGGGATTTGAGGAAAAAAAAATTTCACCCATGGGGTGGTTGGAATCTGGAACGCACTGCCTGAAGAGGTGGCAGAGGCAGGAACCCTCACAATATTTAAGTTGTAATTAGATGCGCACTTGAAACGCCACAGCATACAAGGCTACAGGCCAAGTGCTGGAAAATGGGATGAGAATAGTTTGGTGCTTGATGGCCGGCATTGCCACAATGGGTCGAAGGGCCTGTTTCTGTGCTGTATAACTCTATAGTATATGCACTAGAATGTAAAGATTTAAATGGAGACTTGGCCCAACTCAAACCCCACTGGACTGAGCTGAGGAATAGCAAAAATTGATTTATAATATACTCCCAGTAATGTAACCATACAGTAGAAAAGGACTTGACAAAAGCTGTAAACAAATTGAGGTATGCATTAAAATTACAGAAAATTTAATCCAGAAGTCAACTGACATAGGAAAAAGGTTTGTGGTGAAACAGGATTTTTGTTGTATGTTTAGGACTGCGTTCTCAGATAATACATTGCTACTCCAGCAAGTAAGTAACCACTACTTGACCCAATTCCAGGCAATGAAATGGAACACAAAGGTGACCTGAAAATCGAGGACCATATGCATTGTCAAACAATGACCAGAATCTAATTAGCTTCAGCTTAATAAAGAGTTGTAAAAAAGAAAAATAAATTAAGGACAAATACATTTAACTCGGGGAAAAGCAAATTATAGTGAATTAAAAAAGGAACCCTGCTCAAATTAGAAATGGAAGAATGGAAGAAAATATTGGCAAATAGAATCATAGATTAGCAATGTTAAAATATTTCAACAGATGGAAAGAGTACAAATCAAGTACTTAATGGCACCAATACGGTCCCCTGCAATTTGCTATACACAAAAAAGATCGTACTTGGAAATTGAGCAAATAATATTGCGCCACGATTAACTGAGTTGTAACAGTGTCAAGTAAAAATGACAAGATTTACACCATTGTACAATGTTTATTTTTAATAGATTTTGCGCATATATACAACATTGTATTATTAGGGTAGATGCTGAAATCAAGCAAAGTCTCCAGGAATAGCATTTTCAGGATCACAGATCTACAGTCCATGATTTTCCATCCATTAAAAAAAAAAGGGATTGCTGGCTAGTGATTTTTTGATGAGCATTCCCTGCAAGTGTTAGTGCTTGCCAAGAGCACCTGGAGGAAATCATCCCTATTGTCAGCTTGGCGACACATATTGCCTCCAAGAAATGCACTCACATAAGTCTATTATTTCCAAAATATTTCTTTTTACAGAGTCCAATGTCTCAAAATAAGGGTAAAACAAAGTTGGAAACTCTTAATTTCTTTTACCAGCTTTGCTTTACTTACTGACATTTCACGCAACATATAAATATTAAAAATACACAAAACTATGAAGCTGTCGCATTAAGGGTGTAATACTTACAAATGACTTATTCATAGCACGCTTCACTTCATCAGACCCATCTGCATAGATTTTCTGAAAGAGTTGGTTTAAAGCAGCATCTCCCTCAGGTTTCTCTTCATTTTCCTCCTGTTTAATCTCCATTACTAGTTTATCCCAATTTTTTGTGAAGTGAGATGAGGATGGATACCGCTGTGGCTGTTCTAAAATTACAAGATAAATTAAAGGGACGTTATTTTAAAAAGATTCAGCCATCTGAATAAGCTGAGCACTGCTGTCTTCAACAAATGCAAAGAGGAAACTCAACAACTATGATCATCTTATAGAAATCTCAGGGAGACGCTTCTGTAGAACAGACATTAACGAACTGAAAGCAGTCAGCAAATTCAGCAAACTGCATCTCTCTGGCCTAATCGCTTTTGTTTCCAAATCATGCATTGAGACATAGAAATCCCAAATTAATATTAAAAAATAAAGCTATATAAATTTATTGCTGTCCTAATCTACCAAAACACAACAATTTTACATAAAATGCTATCCATAATTACCTAGTTTCTCATCTTCTCAATCGTATTTAAACTTAATTTTAAGTGTTAACTTGCTTCTATTGTATGACCATATTGTATCCATTTGAACCCTCCATTCCCCCAACAACTTCAAATTCCTTACCTTTTTATTCTCCCTTTCTGTTCCTGGTGCTCATTACCTGACTCATGGTCGGTATGGGTTTTTCTGCCAGTTCAAGAGCATAGCACACTTTCTCCCTCTCATCAGCCTAATGCTGATACTATTTCTTCTCCTTGTCGGCCTTAAATTTTCACTCTGGGTCCCTTCTCAGCCTCCAATTTCAAAAATTTCTAACTAAAATGGCTTTTCCTTACTTCCTTCTCCATCTTATGCTGGAGTGGTTCTCCATGGCTGTCAATCATACCAACTCAATTTCTGCCTCTGAATCTAGTTAACTTTCTTTTTAAAAGACTGTTGCTGCATTCATTCGCTTTTAAATTTTACCAATTGTAAATTGCCTTTCTCAACAGTGTACATCAGGTAGTCGCCACCAATTGTTACAAGCTTAGAGTCAGCCTTAGATATTCTCTCGAGCACAGCGATGCTACTCATGTCCATATGCAGTCAGAGTATTGTACTTAATGTCTACTCATACTGTGTAATATCTAATTGTATGATAATAGAACCCGGGGATATACTGGAACCCCCTTGTGATCTTAACTAGATACTGCATCTTTCAGATAAGCACTCACTTTTACTCTATCATTCCAAAGGTGATCTGAAATAAGACTTGGTGAGATGAGGTCATTAAGCTTATTTCCTAAACAGTAACTAAACATACAGACCACCAGTCAAAGAAAGTTTCACTTAACTCAATCTCACTCCTCAAAAAATGGGGGAAGGGAAAAATAGTGAGCCAAACATCGAACTCCTTTCAAGGATGACTTATTGTTTTTGGCATACCTTTCTTTCTATCAACTTCGAACTAACGAACAGGCTGTATTTTTAGCTCCCAACTCTGGGGCCAAGACTGGGTTTCCCAGTATTTTGTTCAAACTTTGACTGCCTCCTACCACAGGTTCCCCCTTCTTTCCTAAATCCCAGGAAGCAGTGTCAGTGTTTTTGACATTCATCCACACAGGGATTTGTCAACAGGCCTATCGACCTTCTCTCAGGAGTATATTCTCTACAGGCACCTCATCTGAATAGAACTATCTTGACTACAAGACTTGTGATGACAAATTGTTTAACAGTCCTGTTCATCCTGGCTAGTGGCCTGGGATGAAACAACAGATTCTCATATCGTTTGAAATAAGTTAAGTTGTGACATTACCCAAACTGGCTTGACTGGCTTTAGTATAAATTCAGCAATAGCTGCAGCCTATTGTCTCTGTTAAAACGGTGCAATGTCACTGTTTCAGAACAGTCCTGAAATATAATTAAATTCCAAAATCCTCCCCATGAGAAACAAAATATCAAAAAAACATTACAGAAAACCAATTGAGATTATTTCCACAAAATTCATCCGCTATGCCTGAAATAAAAGGGAACTGGAAAACTTGTCCATCTCAGACTTTTCCCTTCCTCAACTTCTCAGCTTATCCCCAGAAATGGAGACAATCAAAAAATATTCACTATAAGCCCAGATTCCCACAGCTACCTTGACTACACTTCCTCACATCCAGCTTTCTGTAAGGATTGCATTCCATTCTCCCAGCTTCTTTATCTCCATTGTATCCGTTCTGATAATGCAATCTTTCATGCCAGCGCTTCCGATATATCTTCTTTTCCTCAACCGAGGACAGCAAGGCATTCGGCCATGTCTGTGTCATTTCCCGCACATCTGCTTTCACCCCTTCCCCTGCCTCCCAGAACACAAAATCAAGATAGGATTCCCCTTGTCCTCACCTTCCACCCCACCAGCCTCCGTATTCAACGAATCACTGTCCGCCATTTCCGCTACCTCTAGCATGATGCCACCACCAAATTCATCTTCTCTTCCCCTCCCAGCACTGCGAAGAGACCATTTCATCTCCGAAAACCAGGTCCACTCCTCAATCATCCCCAAAACCTGCCACTTCTCATGGCACCTTTTCCTGCAAGCACAAGAGACAGAAGACCTGCCCTTTTACGTCCTCTCTTCTCAGTGTCCAAGGTCCCAAGCACTTCTTCCAGTGAAACAGCGATACATGTGTACTTCTTTCAATTTAGTATACCGTATTCGGTGCTTACAATATCATTTGCTTTATACTGGGGAGACCAAACGTAGATTGAGTGACTGCTTTGTGGAATACCTCCATTTAGTCCACAAGCATAACCCTGAGCTACAGTCGCCTGCCATTTCACCTGGCTCTCACGCTGACCTCTCCGTCCTCTGCCACTCTGTGAATCTCAACATAAGCTTGAGGAACAACACTTCATTTCTTGATGAGGCACTTCACAGCCTTCCAGACTCACTGAGTTAAATAATTTCAGGCCATAATCTCTGACCCCATTTTGTTTCCTTTTCGTGTTTCAGTCTTATCCTTGTTTTTCTCTTTTTTTTGCATTTGGATGGCAGCTGCTTAGCATTCTGCCATTCATATCTGCTCTAGGCACATCTTTTGTTTCTTTTCTTGCCGCATTTTCACTCCATTTGGTCCTGTACAATTAACTCTTTTGTCATTTAATCTCTCCTGTCTTCCACCCCATCACAGGCCTTTCCTTTAGTTCTTTTTCCCACCTTCCCCCATTTCACCTACTTAAAACCTATTACGTTTCTAACTTTTCCCAGTTCTGATCAAAGGTCAATGACCTGAAACATTAACAGTTTCTCTCTCCACAGATGCTGCCAGACTTGCTGAGTATTTCCAGCATTTTCTTATTTATTTCACATTTCCAGCATCCGCAGTATTTTGCTCTTGAAGAAACCACTGGTCTTCTGAATAATAAATTATACTATGATAAATGGAAAAAGAAGTCTACAGATTGATCTGAAATAATCTCCACTGCAACTCTATGCAAATTGAAAAGTTTACTGATTCAAGACAAAGGTGAAGTCGTAATTTTCCATCTATTGCTTTCAAAAACAAGGTAATTGTTAAATGTACAGGCTTTTCAGCTTAGGCAGAATTGAAATAGGTTATTGGAAGAAATTACTGACATTTGTTTATTCTGAAAGACACTGAAAACACATTAACCTGAATTCCCTTTTCAGTAGAAACAATCACTCTGAGGTTTACAAAATACACAATGTAAAACTACTGTGACACACTCTCACCAGGCACGCAGTGCTTTACATCTGGGAGAACGCCTTCCAGCTTTTCCCATCGAATGGCTTCAGATTTCTTCAATTTTATCTCAATCTACAAAACAAGTAATTAATTTTTACAAGGAAAACTTAGTTTGATATATTACTTAAATTTGGATTGGCATTCCTTATTTTTTAATTGAGATATAAACTCCATTTATAGAATATTTATCTATCGTGCACTGGGGAAAATCAGCAGCAGTTCTTTCCTCGCAAGAAATTCCCTTTCAACAGGTCAGTCGACCTTCCCCTCTGCCATTATACAAATGCAGCCTTGTGATGATACTCACTCTCAGTTCTTCTGGAAGCAGCAGCCTGAGACCAAAAAAAGACTGACCAGGAATTATCACTATAAAGGAAACAGGGGGAATTCGGTAAAGTGTTCTGTAGGTGGAGCTTAAACTTCAACCAAAGAACAGGACAGCTAATAATCATTCCTCAAATTTTACATTGTAGACATATCAAACTGGAGAATTTTGGAGATGGGCTTGCGAGGTCCAGTATTTTCAGGTCAGCTTGAGTGCTTTTTTAAATTCATGGGATGTGGGCGTCGTTGGCAAGGCCAGCATTTGTTGCCCATCCCTAATTGCCCTTCAGGAGGGGGTTGTGAGCTGCCTTCTTGAACTGCTGCAGTCCATCTGGTGCGGGTACACCCACAGTGCTGATAGGGAGTAAGTTCCAGGATTTTGATCCAGCGACAGTAAAAGGAACAGCAATATATTTCCAAGTCAGGATGGTGTGTGGCTCGCGTCTGCTGCCCTTGTCCTTCTAGGTAGGAGAGGTGGTGGCTCTAGAAAGTGCTATTGGAAGGAGGCATGGCGAGTTGCTGCAGTGCATCTTGTATATGGTACATACTGCTGCCACTGCGTGTTGGTGGTGGAGGGAATGAATGCTTAAGGTGGTGGATGGGTTGCCGATCAAGTACGCTGCTTTGTCCTGGATGGTGTTGAGCTTCCTGAGTGTTGTCAGAGCCACACGCAAGGCAAGTGGAGAGTATTCCATCACTCTCCTGACTTGTGCCATGCACTTCAACTTTTTGGACTGACAAGACAGGATGATAATTTATAGTAAAAGCAGATATACTGTTTTAGTTTACAAATGAATGTTTACTTAAGCAGCAGCCACTGCCTAAATAAGTCTTTCCCTGGTGGGTCCAATGACGGCATGAATTAATAAGAGTTACACAATGCTGCCCACTGCTAAAATCTGTCTGATCAAGGCTTTGTTCCTAAAGAACACAAATAATTTCCTGGACTAATGAAAATGTACAACAGGGCAATACTTAATTTTAGTAACTGAAGTATGAGGTGCCAACTGAAATTTTGGTCCCACAATTTTCTGAGAGAAAACTTTATATTTATTTTAAGGATGAAAAATTGTGTGGAACGTATATCTGAAGTTCCGACATCGCTGACAGGCAATGTTCCAAGTAAGGAGCATGAATGCGTAATTGGCATATCGGCAATTAGATTTTTCTTTTAATCAATTAAGAAAAATCACAGATGTTCCAGCAGCTTTGTAACATACAAAATTAGCTTTTCTTCTACCTTTGTAGGAGCCTGCTTACTAGTCACTTGGCTAATTCTTGTGCAGACAGCTGTTCTTCCATGCCACAGACTCCATCCAGGTTGTTCTGTTGGGCAGTAATCTTGCCCAGTGAGTTTATTAGCAGATGAACTGTATGCTGAAGACATTTTGTGTAAAGTATTTCTCTCTCAAACATAACTCTCCTTTCGAGCAGTACTCTTGTTCTGGAGAAGTTCAAGTGATGAAACCTAAACTTATACAATGCTGAGAAGACCAATAACTTAGCAAGGAAGAGATTTAACGTACCCAATGCCATAAAGCTGTGTTGCTAAGCAGGTTTCAAAGTCTGTACCTTCAAAATCATGATCACCATAACAGAAGTAGCAACCTACCTCTATGTTGAAAACAGTAAAGGCACATTTCCCAACCATGGGTGAAAAATAATCAGCCATGACTCCCTTTAATGAGAGAATTGTGTAGAAAAAGCAGACACGTAGCAAATAATGTATTAGGAGCTCCAGTTGAGCATGTCCACAAAGTGATTTGCTGGGCAGCATTATAGATTGGAGACTTTGGGAACATAATAAAAATGAACACCCCAAGATAATTCAGGTCTCATGGGAGATGAGATAAAGCCAAAAAATGGAAATAAAAGGGAGCTCTTGGTGCCAAAGTACATTAGAAATGCATAAGCACTCAATACCCATACCAAGTAAACAAAGCCAAACACCAGAACAGGAAAATAGGTCAACTCTGAAGTGGTATTGTCAAAATGTGTTAACATTGATGACAAATCTGGCTTTGTGCCAAGGAACACTCACTATTTATTGTTACCAATGTCAAAGTTCTATGCGAAAGACCTTTTTCAACTGCACTGATGCTTCACACGCTTCGTCAAAGTATTTGGCACCAAAGGAGACTTATCATTGGTACCTGGAAGTGGAGAAATAGATCGCTGCTCTATAAATAATACAATCCCTGTATATGTTTTCAAAGACCATCAGCACTTGGGCATCATGATGGTTGCATTTTGGTTGCCATTCCAGAGGCATAGAAGAATGCCACTGTGTGTCTGTCCGACAACTCAATGCCAAGGTTAAATCCACAGGTTCATTGCACTTATTCTTTTTTATTTTTTTATTTTGATATACAGCACTGAAACAGGCCCTTCAGCCCACCGAGTCTGTGCCGACCAACCACCCATTTGTACTCATCCTACATTAACCCCATATTCTCTACCACATCCCCACCATTCTCCTACGACCTACCTACACTAGGGGCAATTTACAATGGCACAATTTACCTATCAACCTGCAAGTCTTTGGCTGTGGGAGGAAACCGGAGCACCCGGCGAAAACCCACGCAGACACAGGGAGAACTTGCAAACTCCACACAGGCAGTAGCCAGAACTGAACCCGGGTCGCTGGAACTGTGAGGCTGCGGTGCTAACCACTGCGCCGCCTCTGTTGGTAATGCAGTCTTTTGAAATCATCTCTTAATGATGCAGGTTACACTTCTGAGGAAAGAGATGATTCAGATAAGATAGGAAACTGTGGATTTAGCTGTACTCCAAAATACAAACACAGTAATGCCCCACTGCTGAAAGTCCTTTCAGGAGCACTTTCAGCCAGGCACTGCAAAAATGGATTAATAAAAATCAATTACAACTTTTACACCAATTCATACAAACTTCAGTGCTTGAATCTGGCAAAAGAAAAAACTAACTGGAGAGGCATCTTTGGTAAATGGTTCAAGGAGGCAGTCCATTCAGCAACAGAAGACATTAAGAACTTAGAAAAATTTTTCAATTTGGTGATTTGGATAACTTTTAGTGGTACATGAACAATTGAGTGACTGATTCTTTTTACTTTAAAATAAGTCTGCATACAAAGTCTCAAACTACAGTCAACACTGCCCTCAATACAGGGGTGTCAAACTTATTTTATATCGTAGGCCTGATCAGACATCCTGGCACATGGCATGTGCATAGAGTAGAAGAAATTAGTAAGCATTTTACCTGTTAATGGTATGAAATAGGCACAATATATGCCACTTTTGGCACAACATCCTGCATCTAATCTATGTTGGCAGCATGCCCAGTGCCATATTGGTCCTCACTGTTTTTAAGGCATCCCTGGCAACCACCTGAAATCAGCACTTGATCAATTTAAATCTCCAATGGGTCCCATTTCTGTTTCAGGACCTTTCTGCAAAATGTTAAAAACCACACTGTGCAAGCTCCAGCTATTTTGTTAAGCTTCAATGCAGCATAAACTGCAGTCTTTAAACCACACATGACCTTCCTGTATTTTCCCACCACCCACCTACCAGGGCTAACCAGCGATGCAGCAGGCCCCACTTTGAGCCCAGATGTCAGGACAGCTGCTTCTATTATTAAAATGCAGCCCAAGGTCCAATTTCAGATGACCCTCTGGTGCCAGTTCCTGGGGCACGCTTGGATTTCCACCCCAATTTTTCAGCAGGTTTAAACATGTAGTTCTTAAAAAAAAAAACTTCCCTCAGAAAATGGTTTTGATTACACACCTATTTCTTGGGCAATCACATAACAGCAGTATCGCTTACATGGTAACTAGCAAACACTGATTGCTGCTCTTTAAACGATGACACCAATTCAGAAAATGTATCTTTATGTAATTTTCATGCACACTTCTATTTCTCATTGTTTCATTCATTGTGTCTTGAAATGCCATATTCACCACCACAGCTACCTGCTGCTTACAAATAAAGCATGTGGATTTTCCATTCATGTGCACAAAGAAATACAAAATTGATTTCACAGTTCATAAGTATGTACTGTAATGTATCCAACTGGTGCCAAATGTGTTCTGGGATACAAACTGCACAGTTTAAGAAGGCGAATACAAAAGTGTTAAAGACTATTTTCAGAGAACAAAACACATATTTTTGCTTTTACAAACTTCAAGATTTTCTTTTGTAATTGAAGTGCTGATAGTAATTGTTTTTCTTGAATTAGTAACATAGATTTTGCAGAAGCAAAATAAATACTTTGTTAAAATTAGATCACTGAATTGTTAAATTGATCATTACCATAAATAAATGGTGGAAATAAAACTATCAGTGGATTCAGGCATGAATCCCTAAGATGTATCATTAAAATTCCAGTTGCAAGGACAGTCTCTCTACCAACCCTACCTTTCAGTTATACCCCTTGATCAAACCCTACACTATTGTCAAGAAGTCATAATAGTGTAGTAGTAACAAAATCACCAATAAATCAGCAGTTTTCTTCAAACTAGAGAGTGCATCTCCAGTATTATGCATATTAATTATGAGACCTTTCTGTTTCCATTGCTCGCTCTGGTTTCTGTTTCAAAGAGTTGGCTTATTGGCTTACTTGGGCCGGAGTTATTTTAGCTCAGCCTGTGGATGGAATTACTCTACAAACTCTCTTTTCTTTTATTACTTCTCGGAATCAAAACTAAAGGGAAGTGCCTAGAAACATAGTGTGCCACTACTGATAAAAGACTTTACTGTGGTATTCAAGTTATCACCTATTCCAAAAGTTAGTGACACCGAGATTCAAGAAGACAATTCAGAACCAAGGCCATTTTGAATTTATAAGCAGGCTACGCAGGATTGACGTGCGCAAGAGATAAAACCAAATGTATTCATATTTGTAGTTGAAAAAACATAAACCAGATTACTATTATTCTAGACATTTAAAAACAAAATACATATATAGGTGAAACGTTCAAAAGAAATTATAAACATGTTTTATGCCAAGGTGTCAGTGGTAGCACACTCGCCTTTGAGTTAGAAAAGTTGTGGGTTCAAATCTCACCCTAGTCTTCAGAAAATTTCAGGCTGACACTTCAGTGCGTTACTGAGAGTGCGCTGCACTGGGGAGTTCTTCAGTGCCCTTGCCAATATTTATCTCTCAAGTAAAATCATTAAACAAATTATCTGGTCACTATCTCATTGCTGTTCACAGGACCTTGCTTTGCACAAATTAGTTTCCATTGTTTCTTGCTATTTATTGCAAGGCTGCGTTTGCTGACACAACCACTAGGTGGCGCAGTACTTGCACATGCGCAAATGCAGCCTCATGCACTAAAACGTCATTGAGTGCCACATTTTTGGTAGCTGCCAGTAGTAAAGATGGCGCTGCTCAATTCACCACAAAACTGAAAACAAATGAAACCCAAATGGTCACAGTGACTGCAACTGCCGCCTCCATCCCACACCCAACGGTACCCCGCTCCCTCCTGCCATCGCGCTGCTCTTCGCCACTGCCTCCTGCACCTGTCTGCTCCCCACTTGCTCCATGCCTCGTCATTTCTCTCCACCACCTCCCCCACCGGCCATTCGCTCCCTGCTTCAGCCTCCCACCACCCACCCTTGGCCACTCACTCCCCACTTCACCCCCCCCCCCATCCCAAAGCCCCCCCTAACCAGTGAGCCACCCGCTCTCAGCCTCTCTGCTCCCTCCCACTCGCAGTCTCCCTCCCCTCCCCGTCTTATCACTCTCTCTCTCCCCCGCTTCCCTCATGCAGGGGAGAAAGGCAGCGATCGTAGGAGGGAGCAAAGACCAGAAGCGGGAGGGAGCGGGAAGCAGAGGCAGAGCAGAGGGAGGAAGCAGCAAGGCCACGAGCGAGTGGCCGACAGGTCGAGGGGAAGAGCGAAGTGGGGAGCGAGTGGCCAAGGGGGGAGAAATGGCGAGGCGGGGAGTGAGTGGCAAGCAAACATTGCAGTACGTGAATGATGATTTCGCACACATGCGTGAATTAGTTCTGGCAAGCTGGGTGCTGACGTAGAATGCGCATGCGCAGCACTATAACTGACAGCAAGAGTCGTTCTGCACATGTGTGAAGCGGGCAGCGCTCTGATGATGTCGGCGCTGGGCTGCTTTGTCAGGAGTCACTTTGTTATTGTAAATTGTACAATATAAATAAAAGATTTTCCACTCAAAAATTAGAAAAACAATCCAACCCCCAGAACAGCAAGTCTTCCTCTCAAATCCTATTGTTCAGCTGTTCCCAATGCTGCAGATCGAAACTCAAACTCTGCGAGATACTGAACGAGGAGCAAACAGATGAGACTAAAGCATCAGCCCCACACAAGCTGCCATTTCCTGACTCCCCAACGCAAATCCTAGTTCCCAACATCCATTTCTCTCCCAAGATCCAATCCAGCATCCTTTCCCTCTATCCAGTCCCCATATCCCCCAGCCCTGTCGCAATCTCCCGAACCTCCAAGTCCCAATCTCCTTAAACCTCTCTCCTGGTCCCAATCTCCAACTACCCCCCACCCAGAGTCCCAATCTCCCTGACCCTCCTATCCCCAAGTCCCAATATCTTGAAATTACTATCCCTCAGCCCCAAGCTCCCTAACCCCTCTCCTAGAAGCCTAATCTCCCAAATCCTCTGTTGAAATGACAGAATAGGGATAAGTTAACTTCTTTGTTAATGTATAGAAGTTACTCATGAGCAGCAGCAAAAGAGCAAAACTTCTGTATTAACCGAGAAGTTTATTATAAAAGTCAAATTATATACTGTGTCTTTTCAAATGATACTTGAGCTGTTCCGACTTGAGTCGCAGCTGCTACTCCCATAATCCAAGGAGTGAAGCATGCCCCATCCTCTTATACTGGTGGATGGCTGGTGGGCAGACAGGTCGGAATATTTCTGGTGGACTGGCAGGCTGGTTGATTGCTCAAAGTTTCTGAACAAACCTTTTGTGAAGGAATGACCATATATGTCAAAGTCAGGATGGACATTCGACTTGCACAGAAAATCTATCTGCCAAAATTGTTCACTATTCCAACATCATGCTAGAATGGAAAGATAACCCCTGGCTTCTCACTACACACCACCATCTTCAACCTCTTTCCACTGCCCCTGCCACCCTCACCTTCAACAACTGTGAGGAGTTCATGGATTTCTTTGTCACCAAGACCGAGACCATCAGTTCAACTACCTCTGCCTCATCCCTCCCTTCCCCTTGAATCGCTGAAGTCCATGCACCGTAGGTACACCCACAGTGCTATTCTGTAGCAGGGGGAGGGGGAATTACAATGCTATTAGGCAGGAACTAGGGTGCATAAACTGGGAACAGATGTTCTCAGGGAAATGCATGACAGAAATGTGGAGGTTGTTTAAGGAGCACTTGCTGCGACTGCTGGATAGGTTTGTCCCGATGAGGCAAGGAAGGATGGTAGGGTGAAGGAACCTTGGATGACAAGAGATATGGAACAGCTAGTCAAGAGGAAGAAGGAAGCTTACTTAAGATTGAGGAAGCAAGGATCAGACAGGGCTCTAGAGGGTTATAAGGTAGTCAGGAAGGAACTGAAGAATGGACTTAGGAGAGCTAGAAGGGGACATGAAAAAGTCTTGGCGGGTAGGATTAAGGAAAATCCCAAGGCGTTCTACACTTACGTGAGGAACAAGAGGATGGCCAGAGTGAGGGTAGGGCCGATCAGGGATAGTGGAGGGAACTTGTGCCTGGAGTCGGAGGAGGTAGGGGAGGTCCAAAATGAATACTTTGCTTCAGTATTCACTAGTGAGAGGGACCTGGTCGTTTGTGAGGACAGCGTGGAACAGGCTGATATGCTCGAACAGGTTGAGGTTAAGAGGGAGGATGTGCTGGAAATTTTGAATGATATGAGGACAGATAAGTCCCCGGGGCCAGGCGGGATATACCCAAAGATATTACGGGAAATGAGGGAAGAGATTGCTGCGCCTTTGGCGATGATCTTTGCGTCCTCACTGTCCACTGGAGTAGTACCGGATGATTAGAGGGTGGCAAATGTTGTTCCCTTGTTCAAGAAAGGGAATAGGGATAACCCTGGGAATTACAGACCAGTCAGTCTTACGTCGGTAGTGAGCAAATTATTGGAGAGGAGTCTGAGAGACAGGATTTATGATTATTTGGAAAAGCATGGTTTGATTAGAGACAGTCAGCATGGCTTTGTGAGGGGCAGGTCATGCCTCACAAGCCTTATTGAATTCTCTGAAGATGTGACAAAACACATTAATGAAGAAACAGCAGTGGATGTGGTGTATATGGATTTTAGCAAGGCGTTTGATAAGGTTCCCCCATGGTAGGCTCATTCAGAAAGTGAGGAGGCATGGGATACAAGGAAAGTTGGCTGTCTGGATACAAAATTGGCTAGCCCATAGAAGACAGAGGGTGGTAGTAGATGGAAAGTATTCAGCATGGAGCTCGGTGACCAGTGGTGTTCCGCAGGGATCTGTTCTGAGACCTCTGCTCTTTGTGATTTTTATAAATGACTTGGATGAGGAAGTGGAAGGCTGGGTTAGCAAGTTTGCCGATGACACGAAGGTTGCTGGAGTTGTGGATAGTGTGGAAGGCTGTTGTAGGTTGCAACGGGACATTGACAGGATGCAGAGCTGGGCTGAGAAGTGGCAGATGGAGTTCAACCTGGAAAAGTGTGAAGTGATTCATTTTGGAAGGTCGAATTTGAATGCAGAATACAGGCTTAAAGACAGGATTCTTGGTAGTGTGGAGGAACAGAGGGATCTTGGGGTCCACGTCCATAGATCGCTCAAAGTTGCCACCCAAGTTGATAGGGTTGTTAAGAAGGCATATGGTGTGTTGGCTTTCATTAACAGGGGGATTGAGTTTAAGAGCCGCGAGGTTATGCTGTAGCTCTATAAGGCCCTGGTTCGACCACACTTGGAATATTGTGTTCAGTTCTGGTCGCCTCATTATAGGAAGGATGTGGAAGCTTTAGAGAGGGTGCAGAAGAGATTTACCAGGATGCTGCCTGGACTGGAGGGCATGTCTTACGAAGAAAGATTGAGGGAGCTAGGGCTTTTCTCATTGGAGCGAAGAAGGATGACAGGTGACTTGATAGAGGGGTACAAGATGATGAGAGGCATAGATAGAGTGGATAGCCAGAGACTTTTTTCCCAGGGTGGAAAGGGCTATCACCAGGGGGCATAATTTTAAGGTGATTGGAGGAAGGTTTCGGGGAGATGTCAGAGGTAGGTTCTTTACACAGAGAGTGGTGGGTGCGTGGAATGCGCTGCCAGTAGAAGCAGATACATTAGGGACATTTAAGCGACTCTTGGATAGGTACATAGATGATAGTAGAATGAAGGGTAGGTAGTCAGTTTGATCTTAGAGTAGGTTAAAGGTTCGGCACAACATCGTGGGCCGAAGGGCCTGTACTGTGCTGTACTGTTCTATGTTCTAGTTTGATGCAACTGAGTGGCTTGCTACTCCATTTCAGAGGGCAGTTAAGAGTCAACAACATTGCTGTAGATCTGGAATCACGTGTAGACCAAACCAGGTAAGGATGGCAGATTTCCTCCCCTAAAGGTCATTAGTGAACCAGATGGGTTTTTACATCAATTCAGCAATTTCATGATTAGTAAGGAGACGAGCATTTTATACCAGACTTAATTGAATTTAAGCCAAACTTCCCTAAAGGTTTTCCCATGCCCTAGCCCTAAACTCGCATCTTTCTCTCGTTTCTCTCCTATCTCCCTTCATGGCCTCACCAAGCTCATCATGTTCATAAGACCCATCTCCTGTTGCCTAAATCTTATTCCCAATGACCCAATCTTATTCCCAACTTCCCTTCCTAGCCCCCATGTCAGCTGATATTGTTAACCGCTCCCTCTCCTGAGGTACTATACCCTCTCCTTCAAATCTGCCATCATTATACCCCTCATCAAAAACCCATCCATTACCTTACTGTCCATGCAAACTACCACCCCATCTCCAACATACTGCACCTTGCCAAAATCCATCAGCATGTCACCTCTCAAATCCATGCCCATTTTTCCTCATAACTCCATGTCTTAACCTCTCCAATCAGGTTTTATCCTTGCCAAAGCACTGAAATGACCCTTATTTAAGTCACAAATTACATGTTATGTCACTCTGACCGTTTAAACTCTCATCCTTCTCGACCTGTCTGTAGCCTTTGACAAAAGGGACTACCCCATCCTCCACTGCCCTCACCTGGTTCCATTTCTATCCAGCCAGTCATAGCCAAAGAATCACTTATATAGGCATTCTAGCTCACTCTCCCACCACTACCTTCGGATCGATCCTTGGCCCCTCCCATTTCATTCAATATGCTGCCCACAGTGTGACATAAACCAAAAACGTCAAGTTCTGCATGTACACTGACGACACCCAACTCTACCTCACTGTCAGCTCGTACCCCTCCACTGCTTGTCCATTACTGTCTAAGCAGAAATTTCCTCCAACTAAATATTGGGAAGGCTGAAGCCATTGTCTTCCCTAGCCCCCAATGCCATCCCTCTCCCTGGCTACTTTGCGGCTGAATCATACCATTCGCAACCTTGACATCGTATTTGACCCAGAGATCGAACTTCCGACTGTATATCCGCTCCATAACCAAAACCGCTTTCTTCCACCACCGAACATCATCTGTCTCCAACTCATCCGTTGCTAAAACCCTCATCCATGCCTTTGTTACCACTAGGCTTGATTACAATGCTTTGCTGGGCCGCTTCACATTTTCTACCATCCATAAACTTGAGCTCAGCTAAAACTTTGCTGTCTGTATGCTAAGTCACACTAAGTCCTCTTCACCCATCACCAGTGCTTGCTGATCCGACAATGGCTCCTGGTCCTTTTTAAAAATTCATTCTTGGGATGTGAACATCACTGGTTAGCCCGGCATTTATTGCCCACACCTAACTGCCCTTAAGGTGGTGGTGGTGAGCTGCCATCTTGAATTGCTGCAGTCCATCTGCCGTAGGTACACCTACAGTGCTATTCTGTAGCAGTTTGATGCAACTAAGTGACTTGCTACTCCATTTCAGAAGGCAGTTAAGAGTTAACAACATTGCTGTAGATCTGGAATCACATGTAGGCCAAACCAGGTAAGGATGGCAGATTTCCTCCCCTGAAGGTGGTCATTCGTGAACCAGATGGGTTTTTACGACAATCTGGCAGTTTCATGATTAGTAAGATGAGCATTTTATTCCAGACTTAATTGAATTTAAATTGCCCAACTACCAGGGTGGGATTTCTCCAGACCATTAGTCTAGGCCTCTCGGTTACCAGTCCAGTAACATAACCACTATGCTACTGAACCCCTACAGCAAGGTCTCAATTTTAAAATTCTCATCCTAGTTTTCAAATCCCTCCACGGCTGCAGCATTCGTCATCTCTGTAACCTCCTCCATCCCTACAAGCCTTTGAGAGCTCAGTGTTCCCCCAATTCCAGCCTCCTATGCAGTCCTGATTTTGATTGCTCCACTATTGCTGACCTGCCTTCAGCTGCCTAAGCCCAAGTTCTGGAGTTCCTTCCCTAAACCTCTCAGTCTTACTATCTCCTCCTTTGAGGTGCCTTTAAACCTACTCTTTGAATAAGCTTTTATTCATCTCTCCTAATAACTCAGGTGGTTTGGTGTCAAATTTTACTTGATAGAGCTCCTGTGAGGCACCTTGGGAAGTTTTACTATGTTAAAGATGCTATATAAATAGTTTTTGTGATAGTGCCCCCAAGCATCTGCTGCCCCATCCTTCTAGGTGCAGCAGGTTGTGGGTTTGGGAAATGCTGCCAAAAAGTATTGACTTTGACCTCTAACACGTGTTCTAATGAAGTTCAACGTAAACACGAGGAACAGCACTTCATCTTTTGATTATGCATTGAACAGCCTTCCAGACTTCTTATCAAGTTCAACAATCTTGATTATAACCCATAACTACTCCCATTTCTTTTTGGTAGTAGGAGCTGGTAATGTCTCTGAAATTCGATAAATCAATCCTGCCTTCCACCCCATCACAGACCTTCCCTTTTGTTCTTTCCTCCCCTCCCCCTTTTCCCTGCACCTATACTTACTTGAAACTTGTTACATCTTTACCATATTCCAGTTTTGACAAAAGGTCGCAGACCTGAAACTTCAATGCTGTTTCTCTCTTCACAGATCCTGCTTAGCTTGCTGAGTATCCCCAGCATTTTGTGTTTATATTTCAGATTTCCAGCATCTGCAGTATTTTGTCTTTTGTATGTGGATGTCAGGATGGGTTGGGGTTTGGTTGCAATGCCACCTAGGGTTTTACTGCCTGCTAACACTCACCAAAGCACACACATCAACAGTAACCACTTGGCCAAGGTAGTAGATAATGGCAGCCCCTGTGAAGTGCACCAAATCAAGGATTAATGCATGGACGAAGAGGAAAAAATTGTGCTTGAACAAAATCTTTTCTTTCCAGAACTGCAGTTATGCAATATACAATAAAAGTAGTAGCTAAATGACCTACATATACCAGAAGGCCACTATTCAATTCCTGTTCAGTGCTGTGTTACTTCATCTCAGCTGAACTGGATGCTACAATTATTCATAGTACTAGGGCTCAGACAGACCCAAACCCAATAATGATCACTATTGGAAAATGTACTTTTGTGGATTTCATGTGAGAACCAGATCAACCTCCCAGTGAAGCCCTGCACAAGGAAGTGGTCAACACTCAGTTTGTGTATGAAGAATGACTACTTGACAAAGATACTGGAGACCTATTGGCTTATACGGAATCAATTATGCCTTCAGGAAAGGGAGGAGAACAAACAAAATGGAAAAAAACAAAAGATATGTATCCTTTAAGTAACCATTATTGTGGAGGAGGAGAAAGAAAATATGGAAGGGATGGAAAGGAAAAATCAAGGATAAGAAAAAAGACAGAACACTGCATTCTACCCCATGTTCCACTTAATACTGTATTATTCTTCAATTTGAATTTGCAACCTAATATATCACCATACAAGGGAAAAATGTACATCAAAAATAAAACATGAATAGCTTTTGAATTTCATTCAGTATCTCTAACTACTGATCTTGGTGCGAATTTATTTTGTATACTGTGCATGAATACTTATGTTCAGATGTGTCACTAGTACTTGCCAGCCTAACCTAGGGAACCATTTAGACCTTTGAACAGACAAACCTTTGTGTAAGCTGGCTTTGGACATACAACCAGCAGGAAGAGAAGCTGCATTACACTACATTTCAATCTGACACACCAACCACAGATAACCTTGAGCTCCAACTCTGTAGTACAATCTAATTATCCTCAGGGTAGTACAAATGTCAATAATCATTATTTTTTACATACCCATTATCTAATTTTCCTTTAACTACCTGAACTTCTGCAAATCTGGATTCAATAGGAGCACATCTGCAGGGGAGACATTTCCCTTCGCAGATCACATAAGTAGGCATTTTTCTTGGCAACTAATAAATTTCAGTAAGCAGAACTTGTAGTCTTAAAACTTCTTTTTATCTTATTCAAAACTCAGTAATTAATGAATACTATCTGAAATTTATTCAGTAACTGCTAAAAAAAAGTAGCACATTCCCATATATTTCTCTGATTCTATTTTGGAACACAGCACAAATTTGCAAAAGTTTTCAGAAATATTATGAAAAGAGTAAAAATGTAAAAATTTTAAAAGGATATTTCACTTCTGAAATAGCTAATTAAGTACTTTGCCAACTTGCCACAATTTTGAGCTCACATTCTTGCTGTGAAGGTTAAACTAATCTGTGAATAATCTTGCCCTACTTGAGAAGATCAATTTCCAGCTGAGAAGAAATTAAAAAACCCTGAACTCACGTCTGCTATAGTAGAAATTCCAGAGGAGCTTGAGTACCTTTTATTAGTTTCTACAAACCAGCACAAAATTCAGTAATATTTTAGCATATACAATAATAAATTAAGACTAACGAACAAAAGCAAAATACAGCAGATGCTGGAAATCAAACAAAAATAGAAAAATCTGGAAATACTCAGCAAGTCAGGCAGCATCTATGGGAAGAAAAACAGAGTTAATGTTTCAGATTGATCATCTTTCATCAGAGGTGGAAAATATTAGAAATGTAATGGGTTTTAAGCAAGTAGAGGGGCAGCGAAGAGAAAGATGGTCGATGATAGGTAGAAGCACTTCCTTTTGATCTTTCCTCTCCCCAACCCCAGCATTGCCTACCACTGTAGTTGCTTAAAACGGAGCATTTCCAGCATTTTCTGTTTCTGTTGTTTTACACACAATGGGTGTCAGCACTGAAAGCCAATACATTTACTGTACTTTGTTTTTGTTTTGGGGCTACACAAACAGGGAAAAAATGTATGCAGATTCTGGGGCAACGGCGGCAGCATCAGACAATATACCCGATTTATGCTGGTACCAGCATCAATTTGATGAGGCCCAGAACAGTTTTCCTCCTAGTTATGAAGGGTTTACATTACCGAGGCATTGTCGACACAGAAAGCAAGGTTTCCACCGTCCAATTTCATCATTGTGAAATTAAGGAAACCTGAGCTCTAAGAAAGTTTACACAATAAAATACACATAGTTCTACTTACTGACCTTTGGCAGTGGAATTTCTAAATGATCTTTTCAAATGTTAAAATTCTCAATGATAATAGTGCGTAGCTAGGGCTTGTCTGCAGAAAGTAAAATTTTACCTTGTTTTGCAGCAAGAACTTTTATAATGTGACACAGTAATTGGTTCAAGACTGCCTCATACAAATGTTACCAACAACCTGAATTCATACGGCACCTTTAACGCAATGAAACGTCCCAAGGCGCTTTACAAGATGACACCAAACCACATAAAGGGATGTTATGACAGATAACCAAAAGCTTGGTCAAAGAGGTAAGTTTTAAGGAGTGTCTTAAAGGAGAGAGAGAAGCAAAAAGGTTTAGGGAGGGAATTTCAGCTTAAGGCCTAGTCAGATGAAGGCACAGCCACCAATGGTGGAGCGATTAATACCAGGGATGCTCAAGAGGTCAGAGTTAGAGAAGTGCAGATATCTCGGAGGCTTGTGGGGCTGGAGTAGATTACAGAGATAAGGAGGGGCAAAGCCATGGAGGGATTTGAAAACAAGCATGAAATTTTTTAAATCGAGCCATTGCTTACTGGGAGCTAGCAAAGGTCAGCAAGCACTTGGCACCAATATGCATCCATGCAATTTGCGCTACAACTTCGGCACTGACTCAGTACCTAAACAACACACCAATGCCCACAAGTGGAGTACAAGATTAAGTATGAGATGAAGTTTTATTTGCCTTATTTAAAATAAAACATACCACACTGGAGTTTCATTTTATTAAAAAACTAGATCTCCTCTGGCATTGTTCTTGGTGAAAGGATTCACTGTTTACAATAGGGATACTTATGCTATGTAGGGGATAAACCAGGACTACTAATTTAAGAGATAAAGTCAAATTCCATTTATATTAATTGGCACTCTAGTTTTTACTACCTGCTTTAGAAACTTAGTTATTGCGAAAGCCATAAATAGGTTAAATACAAAGGGATTTTTATCTCTTACTATGTTCAAAGTTAAGAACATGGAATATATACATATGGGAGCTACATCAAGTAGAGATAGTTTTTTGGAGGGCAAAATGGATGGTTGGTGGAGCTTGGGGGTTCAAGAAGACAAAACAGCTGACTAGCCGCCTTTGGGAATGTCTGGGGCATCTTGATGTGCCCAGCAGGACCAACATCAGCTGATGGGCACATTAGGTGGGAGAGCTCCAAGACTGACAGAGAGGCAGTAGCTCAATCTCAGTGGGATTGATTACATTTAAAAGGCTACCCCTTTACTCCCTTAAGAGGATTCAAAAAGATTAAATGGCCAGACTATGAGAAAGGCAACTAGGAATTGGAAAGAAAATAACATAAGGCAATTAAATGGATAGCTAACATTAGGCACCTGAGTTGAGGAGAGGGTACAGAAACTGGAAATCTTTACACCAGAGAGAAAAGCAACTCAGTGGTGTTCTTACTGAAATATTCAAAATTTCTATAGGGCATAGACAAGATAAACAAACAGTCAGATTTCACAGGACAGAGCCAGAAACAGGGAAAAGGAAATGCAAATTGACTTTTAATTAACTCTTTTATACAGAAAATGGTGAATATATGTAATGGGACTGTCAATAGAAGGAGCAGAGGCTGCCTGTATCAGTGTAGCCTGGAGACAGTTGAATAAGTACCTGGTGAAAAACATGATAAACTGAGAGAGGGGAATATGCAGCGAGACCTGGGTGTTCTCGTACACCAGTCGCTGAAGGTAAGCATGCAGGTGCAACAGGCGGTAAAAAAGGCAAATGGTATGTTGGCCTTCGTAGCAAGAGGATTCGAGTACAGAAGCAGGGATATCTTGCTGCAATTATACAGGGCCTTGGTGAGGCCACACCTGGAATATTGTGTGCAGTTTTGGTCTCCTTATCTGAGGAAGGATGGTCTTGCTATAGATGGAGGGCAGCGAAGGCTTACCAGACCGATTCCTGGGATGGTGGGACTGATGTACGAGGAGAGATTGAGTCGGTTAGAATTATATTCGCTAAAGTTCAGAAGAAACCTATAAAATTCTAACAGGACTCGACAGGGTAGATGCAGGAAGGATGTTCCCAATGGTGGGAGAGTCCAGAACCAGGGGTCATAGTCTAAGGATACAGGGTAAACCTTTCAGGATTGAGATGAGGAGAAATTTCTTCATCCAGAGAGCGGTGAACCTGTGGAATTCGCTACCACAGAAAGCAGTTGAGGCCAAAACATTGTATGTTTTCAAAAAGGAGTTAGATATAGCTCTTGGGTGTAAAGGGATCAAAGGATATGGGGCGAAAGCCAGAACAGGCTACTGAGTTGGATGATCAGCCATGATCATAATGAATGGCGGAGCAGGCTCGAAGGGCCGAATGGCCTACCTCTTGCTCCTATTTTCTGTGTTTCTATGATACCAGGCACTAGACATACTACAGGATATGATCGGGTTTAATCTCAATTGATTAAGAGGAGGAAAATATTGTCACAAAAGAATCTATCTTCAATCAAACTACATAAATAACGCTTGGGACTCTCATTTAAGAATCTATAAACTAGAAAGCCAAATTCTCTCCAATTGGATTTGGTGAAATAAATGACACCAGCAGAATGCTTCAAAGTGGTACCTTTTACTTAGGAGAGCAGACTGTAGGAAAGTTTCAACAAATCGTCATCTGGGTTAAAAAAAAAAGTTTTAATAATGGATATAGAAGGAAAAATTAATAAAAGTGTACACACCAGGTTCTATCCTTGCTTTGCACTGCAATAGGTGACTTAACCAAGGCAACCGGTTGAGAGTGCAGCAACTTCCCTCAGAACTCCTGAGCTAGCGAAAATTAAACAAAAGCTACCAGGATTGTCACTCCCAATCTCTATCTGGTGAGCCCTGGCTGGCAAGTGCACGTGTGAGGGCAAGATCAGTCCTGGCCAATTCCCTCCACGGTTGAGCAGTCAGTCATCAGTATGGCATCACATGTTTTGGATTGGGCATTTGAGTATGGTACTGGAGGATTGCTGGCACCCATAACTCAGCAAGAACTAACATTGAGTAGAGCAAGGAAATGGAAAATATGCACGACCACTGCAGTTTCATGACTATCAAACGCCTGTGGTCTTATTTGGTATCAGACTTCATTTTTAGCAATGATATTTTGAGAAAACAGAAGTGCTCAAATACTGAAAGGTACCACTAAGCCCAGCTGTTACTTAGAGAATTATGAATTGTAACTATATATCCATAATGGCAACTGGCACTCGTTCAGAATACAACAAATTACATTTAATTCAACAGCTTGAATGATTTTAATGGACAGTCGGGAGCAGTTTCTAAACTTCAGTGAAATTTCATATCTAGTTAGTAAACAAAATTACTGGGAATTTTGAACACTACAAGGCTAATAGCTAAAATGCTAATTTTTGAAATGCAGTCTTTTTTGTTTTACAAATGTTGACCTTTGTAAAGTTTAATGAAGGTTCATTAATCTCAATGCTAAAACTGAGGCGACAAGTAGTCTGTATCATTAAGTATACTTGCATTGAAGTACTTAATATGATTTATGAACCTAAACTAAGATCATATTAAGTTTTCTGAACAAAGTCAAAGGACTGGTAATGATGGTCTGAGAGTTGATATCGTTAATATTCAATTTTTGCAGCCAATACTCAATATATGATGTGATCAATGTTATAAACATCTACTTCCCTGCTGTATCATAATGTGGACTCCAAAGATATCAGTCATTACATCAACCTCAAGGAGCTAATCACTAGCCCCAGAAAAAGCAAATAACAATGCTTCCCCTAGATCCAGAAATGATTAACAGTAATTCAGCTGCGTCTGTACATTAGTCTCAATATTATACCTGTAATATTCTGTGATCTAATAGTTAAAGCCACAGCAGACGGCTTCAAAATTAGGTTTTAATTGCAGTCTTACCATGTCAAATAAATTTATGCTTTAATGTATCCCTTTCAAAAAAAATTATTTAATGAGATGAGTCGCTGACAAGGCCAACATTCATTGCCCATCTCTAACTGCCCCGAGAAGGTGATGAGTCACCTTCTTGAATTTAAAATTTGTGGCTGTAACTTCAGCTTATTACATTTAAGACTCATTTAGTTTTATTAAAAATATAAATTACTAGGTTCATCAGAAATCAATTTAAGAATCAACGATTGCAAGTCAAATCTATAATATTAGAAAAAAGATTAAATGCAATGGGCCAGATTTTGTTGGAGCATGCCTAGTTAAAACTTACAGTTGCACATTTAAATTCTTGAATTTCTTTTCCCCCCACAAAGTTACTGGAAGTGTGAACTGAGTGCAGTGAGGGAAACAGGGTACCTGCGAACAAAAGGACAAACAGTGCACCTCCTTAAACCAAACTTGTTCAAAAAAAGGGTATAAGGACAAGTCCAGCAAACAAAGGCAAGTCAGTTTAACCTCAGTGGTGGGAAAGCTTTTAAAACCAATAACTCGGGACAAAATTAATAGTCACTTGGATAAATGTGGATTAGTTAAGGAAAGCCAGCATGGATTTGTTAAGTGCAAATTGTGTTTAACTAACTTGAGTGTTTTTTGGTGAGGGTAATGCAGTTGATGTGGTGTACATGGACTTCCAAAAGGTCTTTGATAAAAGTGCCACATTACATGCTTGTCAGCAAAGTTAGAGCCCATAGAATAAAAGGTACTGTAGCAGTATGGATACATAATTGACTGAGTGACAGGAAACAGAGTGTAGTTGCGAACGGTTGTTTCTTGGACTGGAGGAAGATATATAGGGGGTTCCCCAGAAGTCAGTGTTGGGACCCCTGCTTTTCTTGATAAATATTAATGATCTAGACTTGAGTGTACAAAGCACAATTTCAAAATTTTCAGTTGACACAAAACTTGGAAGTATTGTGAACTGTGAGGAGGATAGTGATAAACTTCAAGAGGACATAGGCTGGTGGAATGTGCAAACAAGTGATAGATGAAATATAATGCAGTGAAGTGTGAAGTGATTCATTTTGGTAGGAACAAGGAAAGGCAATATAAATTAAGGGTACAATTCTAAACGGGGGGGTGCAGGAGCAAAGGGATCTGGGGGTATATGTGCACAAATCACTGAAGGTTGCAGGGCAGGTTGAGAAAGTTGATAAAGCATATGGGATCCTGGGCTTTATAAATAGGGGCATAGAGTACAAGAGCAAGGAAGCTATGGTAAACCTGTATAAAACACTGGTTCGGCCTGAACTGAAGTACTGCATCCAGTTCTGGGCACCACACTTTAGGACATTAGAGAGGGTGTGGAAAAGAATCATGAGAATGGTTCCAGGGATGAGGAACTTCAGTTACATAGATAGTTTGGAGAAGCTGGGGCTGTTCTCGCTGGAGGAGCTAATTAAGAGGTGATTTGATAGAGGTGTTGAAAATCATGAGGGGTCTGAAAGCAGTGGAGGCCAAATCATTAAATACATTCAAGAAAAAGTTAGATATAGTTCTTAGGGCTAAAGGGATCAAGGGATACGGGGAGAAAGCGCGAACAGGGTACTGAGTCTGGATGATCAGCCATGATCGTATTAAATGGCAGAGGAGACTCGAAGGGCCGAATGGCCTGCTCCTAGTTTCCTATGTTTCTAGGAACAGAGTAGATAGGGAGAAGCTTTTCCCATTGCGGTGGTATCCAGAACTAGCGGACACAGATTTAAGGTGATTGGCAAAAGTAGCAGCAGCGACACGAGGAAAATCTTTTTATGCAGTGAGTGGTTAGGATCTGCAATGCACTGCCCGAGAGTGCGGGGGAGGCAGATTCAACTGAGGCCTTCAAAGCAGAACTGAACAATGATCTGAAGAGAAAAAATTTGCAGGGCTATGGGAAAAAAGCTGGGGGAGTGGGACCAGGTGAGTGGCTCTTGCAGAGAGCCGGCACACACAATGGGCCGAATGACCACCTTCTATGCTGTAACCATTCTATGGTGCAAAGAGATTGAAGAATTGAGAAATAAACGCAATGGAGGTGAATGAGAGTGACTGAATTCAATGCCAAATCATGTACAGAAGGAAAGGGAAAGATTGATTGGATTAAGAAAGAGAGAAAAAGACTGCAAGGAAAAGCAAGAAAAAGCTAAAAACTTTTAAAATTGCCTGAAACAGTTCACAACCTGCAAAAATGTGACTCAACCATTGTAACTGTTCACTCTCTGGGCAAGTCAGCCAGCAACTTTGAAGGATATATTGGTATTGAAGGGAGTGCAGTGTAGATTTACCAAAATGATGCCTGGACTGCAAGGTTAAAATTACAAGGAGAGATTATACAAACTAGGGCTGTATTCCCTGGAATTTACAAAGGTTAAGGGATGATTTGATTTAAGTTTACAAGTTACTAAAAGGAGACTGATAGTTTCTCTCTAACTACCCTATTTCTGCTGGTTGGGTACTTGGACTAGGGGGCACAATCTAAAAATGGGTTGAAAGGTTATGGAGAACGGGCAGGAAAGTGGAGTTGAGGCCGAGATGAGATCAGCAATCATCGTATTGAATGGCGGAGCAGACTCGAGGGGCTGAATTGCCTACTCCTGCTCCTAGTTCTTATTAGTGCCAGACCTTTCAGGAGTGAAGTTAAGAAACACTTCTAGACACAAAGGGTGGTAGAATTTTGAAACTCGCTTCTGCAAAAGGCAATTAACGCCAGATCAATTGTTAATTTTAAATCTCGAACTGATCTTTGTTAACAAAGGTATTAGGGGATATGGGGCAAAGGCAGGTATATGGAGTTATGTCATGGATCAGCCACAATCTCACTGAATGGCAGAACAAGCTCGGGGGCTGAATGGCCTACTCCGGTTGCTACGTTCCTAACTCGTAATGGAGAAGAGATATGCCATAAGGGTGACTACAATCATCAACAATTACCAGAAAATGCTGTAAATACTCAATTAAAAGCAAAATACTGCAGATGCTGGTAATCTGAAATAAAAACAAAAAATGGAGATCGAGGACAGAGGGATCAGAGTGGGACTGGAGAGAGAATTAAAGTGCTAAGTGACCAGAAGCTCAGTGTCACACTTGCAGACTGAAGGGAGGTGTTCTGCAAAACAATCACCCAATCTGCATTTGGTCTTCCCAATGTACAGGAGATTGCACTGTGAGCAGTGATTATAGTACTCTAAATTGAAGTAGTAGAGTAAATCTACCTGAAAGGTGTGTTTTGGGGTCCTAGAAGGTAGAAAGAGAGGATGAGAGGCAGGTGTTGCATCCCCTGTGCTTTCATGGAACGGTGATGTTGGATTGGAAAGGGGCATTTGGGGTGATGAAAGAGTGGGCCAGGGTGTCACAGAGGGAACTGTCCCTTTAGAATGCTGTAAGGGGAGGGGAGGAGAAGGTGTGTTTGCTGGTGAGATCATGCTGGAGGTGACAGAATACGACCTGGCAATGATTCTGCTTTTGTCAATTCCAGCTCCTCTGGTTTTAACTTTGGTTTCTTTTCTTATCTCATTTCCACTCAGTTTTGCTTTGCTTCACCATCCACTTTGTCATTTAATCATTTTATCAGACATTCCCCACTGTTCTTTCCTCTGCTTTCCTATTTGCTTTAAAGCTGATATCTCTAACTTTTTCTAGTTCTGATGAAAGGTCTTAAACCTGAAACATTAGATCTCTCTCCACAGATGCTGCCAGACCTGTTGAGTATTTCCAGCATTTTCAGTTTATTTCAGATTTACAGCATTAATATTTTACTTTTGTACTGGTGTTTAATTCACTGTTGCTTATCTTCCAGGAATGTCAACTTTGAAGAAGTTCTGTTCCCTGATGGGATTCATGGTCATCGCTTTCACCTCGTTTACCTTTGATGCTTTCTGTTTCCCTTCTCATGTTTGATCAGGTATCTAACTAAAACTTGCTTTTACAGCCACATCTCTTCATCAGCAACTGTCCCAGCTCCAACTTATTCCAACTGAAATTCCACCCTTCATGCTTTGGATCTATGCAAGCTTAGATAGCTCCAAGATATTCAGCATTCCTTGAATCACTGCTCTTGCTGCTTCTTGAGATCCACACTCAACGCCATGTTCTGCCATAAGCACTACTTTCAATCTCCATCATAAGCACCTCTCCGTAGACTTCATTGACAGTTCTATTTCATCTGTTGCCTCATCTGATATGAGCAATTTTTCTTTTCAAGTGTCGAGGACCACAAGCTTCAACAACTGATATCAACACCTCACTGGACTGTCCATTTTCACTTTTCTGTGATCTTATCCCCCTCTCCTTCCAATCTCATCCCTTGCCATGTTCTCATTATCCCCAATCAGTCCTCAGCAAAGGCCTCCACTTCATCCCTTCATATCCCACGTCAATGAATTGAGTTCAGCATGATGCCGAGCTCTTCTTCCGTCGGCTTCACCTCTGCACCCACTTCCTGAGCTTGGAGTCTTTCCTCCATACAGTGGACTCTTTCTCACATTTACAGAATTTTCACTCCACCTGGACACCCCGCCCTCTGGCCTCTTACCCTCTCTGGATCTTTTCACTGTCATGCTGGCAGTTCCCATCGACCGTCTTGATTTTTCTACTCTACTCACTCACTCTAACTTACCCTCCTCTCTCTGAACTTGCAGCACTCAGTTCTCTCAGGTCCAATCCCAACATTGTCATTAAACTTGCTGACAAGAGTGACTCTATTGATTGGCATACCGACTTGTACCTTGCAGATACTGAATGCCAACTCTGACACCTCCTCCAACTTCCCCCAGACCATGAGCCCACCACTGAACATCAAGCCATCTTTTTCAGATGGTCACTGACTACACCTCCTCCAGAGATCTTCCCTCCATAGCCTCCAACCTCAGTTCCCCAACCCCAGAGGGCCCACTTCTACCTCCTTCCTAAGATCCACAAACAGGACTGCTGTGGTAGAAACATAATTTCAACGCGTTCTAGCCCCACAGAGTTAATTCCTTGCTATTTCAGCTTTTCCACCGCACCACCGCCTCCCCAACCTTTGTTCAGTCTCTTCTGGCCTACATCTGTGACTCTTCCGATGCCATCAGCCATTTCCTGGCCCTAATCTCCTTTTCGCATGGACGTCAATTCCCTCTACGCCTTCGTCTCCCACAGGGACTGCCCAAGGGCTTCTTTCCTGAACAGAGACCCAACAGTCCCCAGCAACCATCACCACCTTCCTCTGCTTGGTTGAACATGTTCTGACACTGAATAACATTTTTTTTTTGACTCCATTCACTTCCTCCAAATAAAAGGTGTTACTATGTTCCGAAGAAGGGTCACTGACCCGAAACGTTAACTCTGCTTCTCTTTCCACAGATGCTGCCAGACCTGCTGAGTGAATCCAGCATTTCTTGTTTTTGTTTCAGATTTCCAGCATCCGCAGTATTTTGCTTTTATGTTACTATGGTAATGGGTATAGGTTCTAGCTATGCCTGCATTTTTGTGAGATACATGGAACATTCTTTGTTCCAGTCCGACTCATGTCCCCTCCCTTACCTCTTTTTCCGGTACATTGGTGACTATCTCTGTCGCTTCCTGCTCTCATCCCAAAATGGAAAATTTCATCAATTTTGCTTTCAAATTCTTCCCTCGCCTTCATAGAGTCCATCTGACTCTTCCCCTCCTCGACTTTTCTGACGATGCTAGCTTCCATACCAGTGCTTCCAATGCGTCTTTCTTTCTACTCCGAGATCTTCACCCCCTGCAATGTTTAACAGGGCTCTTAATATTTGTCCATCCCATTTCATTCCCTCCACAAACCATTATAGGGTTCCCCTAGTCCTCATCTTCCACCCCACTAGCCTCCACTTTCAACAGATTATCCTCCACCATTTCTGCCACCTCCAGCAGGATGCCACCACCAAAGACATCTTCCCCTCCCTTCCCCTCTTCCCCTTTCAGCATTACGAAGGAACCGTTCCCTCCACAACGACCTGGTCCACTCTTCAATCACCCCGAACACCACTTCCCCAGCCCACGGCACCTTCTCATGCAAGTATAGGAGATGCAACAAATGCCCTTTTACCACCTCCTTTGCCAACTTCCAGGGCCCCAAACACTCAACCCAGGTGAATGAGTGACCTCTTTTAATCTTTTATTTGAGTACATTGAATTCATTGCTCACTATGCAGTCCCCCTTTAAACTTTACACGCAGCTTAGGCGAGTGCTTTGTGGAACAGCTCTGTTTAGTCCAGAAGCTTGTCACATTAATGTTCCACCCCATTAACAATCTGACCCCTCTGTCCTAGCCTCCTACAAGATTTTACTGAAGTTCAACAGAAGCTCAAGGAACTGCACTGCATCTTTCGACTCAGCACTTTACAGCCTTCTGGAGTCAACGTGGAGTTCAACAATTTCAGATTATAACTACCGCTTTAATTTTTTTGGACAGCGGTTGCTGGTAATAATTATGCTTTTATCATTGTCAGTTCTTCTAGACCCATCTTTTGTTTCTTTTCTTGTCCCATTACCACTCCCTTTTGCCTTGCACCTCAACCCTTTTGCCATTTAATCACTCCAGCCTTCCACCTTAGCACAGATCTTCCCTTCTTTATTTCTCCGTCCCCCACTTACTTAAAACCTGTTACAAGTATAACTTTTTTCAGTTCTGATCAAAGGCCATCTGAAATGTCAACGGTTTCGGTCTCCGCAGATGCTGCCTGACCTGCTGAGTAGTTCCAGCATTTTCTGGTATTTCAGATTTCCAGCATTTGCAGTACTTTGCCCTTGTATTAACAATTATAACATCGTTAAAAGGATATGGCATGTCTAATGCACAATTAATGCCCAAATGCAACAACTTCATGAAAATCACAGGGAGGATTAAGCACAAGATGCCATTTCCATGAAGCTAACGGTGAAGTGGCACAAATCGGCCAGCAATGTGTGGTGCTTCACAATTCACTGGGTATCTCTTCCTTATTACAAGTTGCTAGCCAATTTGCGCATTAATAACAGCATGTGTCGTTCAGACACCGCTATATTCAGCAAAATGTAGCTCAATGTTACAATGATCAATAGACCTATCAGTTTGTACAATTTTTACTGTATAATATTTACCACACAAATGTTTGTTAGAAAGGCATTGTCAATTATGATGAAAAATCTTAAGATCGGACGTCATTGAATTTTTTTGACAAACCAATAACGATATACAAGCATGCCACTGTAGTTAAATCATCTTCATAATTTAATTGAAGCAACTGGAAAACTAGGTACATAAACAGATAAGCAAAGCCACAATGCAGAGCATCCAAAGGGTAGAGAGCAGTTATACTGCTGCATTAGTAATTCAAAGGTCGTGTCTAAAAATCCAGAGATGCTAACTCAAATTGTCAATTTGAATTCAGTTAATTGAATAAATCTGGAATAAAGAGCTGATACCAGTAATGGTGGGCATGAAGCTATCAGATTGTTGGAAAAACCCAACTGGTTCACTAACGACCTTCAGGGAAGGAAACCTGCAGTCCTTACCTAACCTGGCTTGTATGTGATTCCAAATCCACAGCAATGTGGTGGATTCTCAACTGCCCTCTGAAATGGCCTAGCAAGACACTTAGTTGCATCAAACCTCTAGAAAAAAGTTTGAGAATAAAACTGGACAGACTGCTGAGTATCGATCTAGGTATCAAGTTCATGACAAAGGAACACTCAGTCCAGCTGACCTTGCAAAGTCCTCCTCACTAACATCTGGGAACTTGTACCAAAACTGGTAGAGCTGTTCCACAGATAAGTCAAGCAACAGCCTGACAGTCAGACTCTCAGAATTATACCCACAACCACCCCAGACCCCTCCTTCACCATCCTGAGTATGTCATTCCCCAATGGCAGGACAGACCCACCAAAGGGGACCAAACAGTGGTATACAGTCAAGAATGCTCTTTGGGGCCGGACCCCATAGAATCTCATGATAAGAGGTCAAACAAGGGTATGGAAACCTCCTGATTACCACCTACTGTCCTCTCTCAGCTGCTGAATTAATATTCCTTCCACTGAACATCATTTGGAAGAAGCACTGATGGAGCAAGGGCACAGAATGCAGCCCGGTTGGGGGACTTTAATATCCATCACCAAAAGTGCTTGGTAGCACCACTACTGACCAAACTTGCTGCATGTTGAAGGATACAGCTTCCAGACTGAGCTTGCAACAGGCGGTGAGAGAACCAACACAAGGGAAAATCCTGCTTGACCTTGTCATCACCCAGCTACCCGTTACATATACATCTGTCCATTGATTTTGGTTGGAGTAACCACAACACAGTCCCTGTGGAGATGAGTCCCATCTTCACAATAAGGGCACCCTCCAACTTGTAGTGTCACACCACCAAGGTAAATGGGATAGATTCACAATAATTCTAGCAGCTCAAAATTGAACATCCAAGAGGTTTGAGGTCAGGGGGATGAGAACCAAGAGGGAGCTCAGGTTGGAGGGAAGTAAAACTGGTAACTTGTCAGGGTTGTGGGAACCAGGAGCAAATATCAGAGAGGAATACCAAGGTGCACAGAATACTAGGGGAAATAGACAGCACAAGAGTAGGGAATAGCAAGTTATTAGGTGGGGTCAGAGTAAGGGAGAAAGTAATAAAGTCCGAATCAGCATTAATGTGAATGTATGTGAATGCACGGAGAGTGGTTAATAAGACTGGTGAGGTAGAGGCACAGATTGCCATGTGGAAATATGATGATGTGGCGATAACAGAGACCTGACTCAAAGGAGGGCCGGACTGGGTGTTAAATATTCCTGGATAAAAGGTGTTCAGGAAAGGGAAAAAAGGGGTAGGGGTGGCAGTATTGATTAAGCATTCAGTGTTGGAGAAAAAGGATGCCCCAGAGGGGTCCAGGACAGAATTGATTTAGCTAGAGCTAAGCAACAAAAAAGGTGCGGTTACATTGCTCGGTGTTGTCTATAGGCCACCAGCTAGTGGAAAGGACGTGTAGAAACAAATTTGCAAGGAAATTACAGAATGGTGCAAAAATTATAAGGTAGTTATAATGGGGGACTTTAATTATCCAAACATACCCTGGGATAACAGTAATGTAAAGGGCAGTGAGGGGCAAGTGTTCCTAGAGTGCGTTCAGGAAAATTTTCTGCAACAGTATGTTGCTAGTCCAATGAGAAAGGAGGCACTGCTAGACCTGGTTCTTTGGAATGAAGTGGGCCAAGTATCACTAGGACAGCATTTGGGGATAGTGATCATTGTACCATAGGTTTAGTTTGACTATGGAAAAGGTCAAAGAGCAATCCAGGGTAAGAATAATTAACTGGGGGAAGGCCAACTTCGATGGGGTAAGAATGGACCTAGGGCAAATAAATTGGAGTCAAAAGCTGGCAGGAAAACCAGATGATGAACAATGGGCTACCTTCAAACAAGAGATAGTTTAGGCATAGTCAAGGTATGTTCCCTTGAAGGGGAAAAGTAGGGCAAACAAATCCAGAACTCCCTAGATGATAAATGTGGTAGAGATTAAGATAAAGAAAAAGCATGCTTATGACAGATGCCAGGTAGAAAATACTATTGAGAACTAGACTCAATATAGAAGGTCCAGAGGGGAAGTGAAAAAGCAAATAAGAGAAGCAAAGAGAGAGCATGAAAAGAGACTGGCAGCTAGCATTAAAGGAAATCCCAAAGTTTTCTATAGGCATATAAATAATAAAAGGGTGGTAAAAAGGAAAAGTGGGGCCAATTAGGGACCAGAAATGGGATTTACACATGGAGGCAGAGGGTATAGCTGAGGTATTAAATGAACACTTTTCACCAGTCTTTACCAAGCAAGATGCAGCAACCCAAGTAATGCTGAAAGAGGAGGTAAGTCAAACACTAGAGGGGTTTACAGTTGAAGAGGAAGTATTAGATAGGCTGTCTGCACTTAATGTGGAAGAGAGGCACCAAGGATAATTGAGGGAAGCGAGGGTGGAAATCACAGAGGCACTGGCCGTAACTTTCAGTCTTCCTTAGACTCGGGGATGGTGCCAGAGGACTGGAGAATTGCAAACGTTACACCCTTGTTCAAAAAAAAAGGTGTAAAGATAAGCCCAGCAGCTACAGGCCAGTCAGTTTAACTTCAGGGGTGGGAAAACATCTAGAAAAAATAATTCAGGACAAAATGCTTACAAAAGGCAAAATTACTCACATGGACAAATGCAAGTTAATTAAGGAAAGGCAGCATGGATTTCTTAAGGGAAAATCATGTTGAACTAACTTGGGAGTTTTTTTGAGGTGATAACAGAGAGGGTTGATGAGGGCAATGCTGTTGATGTGGTGTACATGGACTTTCAAAAGGCGTTGATACAGTGACACACAACAGACTTGTGAGCAAGCTTGTGGTTCATGGAATAAAAGGGACGGTAGCAACATGGATATGAAATTGGCTGAGTGACAAGAAACAGAGTAGTGGTTAATGGACGTTTTTCAGGCTGGAGTAAGGTTTGTAGTAGAGTTCCCCAGGGATCAATGTTGGGACCCTTGCTTTTCCTGATATATATTAATGACCTTGATGTACAGGGCACAATTTGAAAGTCTGCATAGGATACGAAACTTGTAAGCATTGAGAACTGTGAGGATAGTGTAGAACTTCAAAAGGACATAGACAAGTTGGTGGAATGGGCAGACAGGTGGCAGATGAAGTTCAATGCAGAGAAATGTGAAGTGATTCATTTTGGTAGGAAGGAACATGGAGAGACAATATAAAATAAAGGGTACAGGAGCAAAGGGACCTAGGTGTATATGTGCATAAGTCATTGAAGGTGGCAGGACAGGTTGAGAGAGCAGTTAATAAAGCATACAGTGTCCTGGATTTTATTATGGGTCATAGAGTACAAAAGCAAGGAAGTTATGTTGAACTTGTATAAGACATTAGTGCGGCCCCAGCTGGAGTACTGCATCCAGTTCTGGGCGCCGCACTTTAGGAAAGACATGAGGGCATTGGAGAGAGCACAGAAAAGATTCACAAGAATGGTTCCAGGGATGAGGAATTTCAGTTATGAAGATAGATTGGAGAAGTTAGGAGTGCTTTCCTTGGACTAGAGAAGACTTAGAGGTGATTTGATAGAGGTATTCAAAATAATGAAGGGTCTGGACAGAGTTGATAGAGAAACTTCTTACTCGGAAAGGATCGAGAATGAGGACACAGATTTAAAGTATTTGGTAAGAGAAGCAAAAGTGACATGAGGAAAAACTTTTTCACAAGTGGTTAAGATCTGGAATGCGCTGCCTGAGAACGTGGTAGAGGCAGGTTCAATTGAAGCACTCAAAAGAGAATTAGACAGTTATATGAAAAGGAAGAATGTGCAATGTTATGAGGAGAAAACAGGGGAATGGAATGGAGTGAACTGCTCTTTCAGAAAGCCAGTGCAGACACGAAGAGCTGAATGGCCTCCTTCTGCACTGTAACGATTCTGTGATTCTGAGGTGCTGTGGGTCATCAGCAGCAGAATTTTAGAGTCATAGTCAGAGAGAGATACAGCACTGAAACAGGCCCTTCGGCCCAAGTCTATGCCGACCATCAACCACCCATTTATACTAATGCTACATTAATCCCATATTCCCTACCACATCCCCACCTTCCCTGAATTCTCCTACCACCTACCTACACTAGGGGCAATTTACAATGGCCAATTTACCTTTCAACCTGCAAGTCTTTGGCTGTGGGAGGAAACCGGAGCGCCCGGCGGAAACCCATGCAGTCACAGGGAGAACTTGCAAACTCTGCACAGGAAGTATCCAGAACTGAACTCGGGTCGCTGGAGCTGTGAGGCTGCGGTGCTAACCACTGCGCATGACAATGTATAACCTCTTGGCCCAGCATATCCCTCACCTTACCATCATCATCAAGCCAGGGGACTAACCCTGGTTCAATGAGTGTCAAAGAGCAGGTCAGGAGCAGCACCAGATATACCTAAACAATGAGGTGCCAACAGGGTGAAGCTACAACACAGGACTACATGCAAGCCAAGTGGGGGAACATGGGTTCACATTACCTATGTATCACATTGTTTGTGGGATCAGCACATGAAAAATTAAAACAGCTTTCAGTTCTGCTTTGTGAAGCAGGCCTAAGGCAAGGCTGAGGGACTGAAGGGATAGGAAGATCACTCATCCATGTCTTAATGATTTGGGCCATGTTGGTTTGGTCGCTGTCTACAGCAATAAAGTGATTGAAGAGCTTAAAAGGATCAATACCATGGTAACAAAATCAGTGGGAGAAATTAAAATAAACGAGTGTATCATCTTGGTTCCATGTTATCTGAAGTCTGCATTTTCTGTCTTTTGATGTATTGTAGTTTATTGTTAGTAGGCATGGAGTGTGGAGATCAAAAGGTAGAATTGGTATAAGTGTTTTGAGTAAACCATTGTTTGCTGTAGTCAGCCTAGATCTGTGAAGCGTGGTACACAAGTTCTTGTAGTGAATTGTGAACTCAGTAATAAAGCATATAATCACATGGAATCATATTGCATGATTTGGCTGAGTACTCACATTGGATTGTGTAACAACTTGTTAAAGATAAGAACCCAATTCTTTGGTTCTTACAAATGACGTCTGTGTTTAAAATTAATAAAATAGAACTTTGAAAACTAAGCAGCAGAAGCAACATGTTTTAGACAGAGCTAAGCAATTCCACAACCACTGAATCAGATTAAAGCTCAATCACATCCAGTCGTGAACGGTGGCGTATATTTAAACAACTAACTGGAGGAACATCCCCATCATCAATGATGGTGAAGCCTAGCACGTGTACAAAGAGAAAGCTGAAACGTTTTCAACCATAGTCAGCCAGAAAGGCCAAATAGATGATCTATGCTGCCCTCCTCCCAAGATTCCTACCATGACTGATGCCAGTCTTCAGCCAATTCGATTCATTCTATGTGATATCAAAAAATGGCCAAAAGCACCAGATACAGCAAAGGCTACGGGCCCTGACAACACCCCGGCTGCACTGAAGTCTTGTGCTCCAGAACAATTTGTGCTGCTAGTCAAGCTATTCCAGTACAGCTTCGATAACAAAGCAGAAAAATGTTCAGATATGCCGTGTCCACAAAAAGCAGGGCAAATTCAATCTGGCAAATTACCACATCAGCTTACTCTCAATCAGCAAAGTGATGCAAGATATCACTGACAGAGCTATCAAGCGGCACTTACTCAGCAATAACCTGCTCAATTATGCTCAGTTAGGGTTCTGCTGGGAGCACTCATCTCCAGACCTCATTACAGCCTCGGTCCAAACATGGACAAAAGAGCTGAACTCGAGGTGAGGTGAGCGGAGAATGACCACCCTTGGCATCATGGCAGCATTTGACGGAGTGGGGCATCAAGGGGCCCTAACAATATTGAAGTCAATGGGAATCAAGGGGAAAATTCACCACTGGGTGGAGTCATACCAACCTAAAAGGAAGATGGCTGTGGTTGTTAGAGGCCATTCACCTCAGTCCCAGGACACTGCTGCAGGAGTTCCTCAGGGTAATCTTCTAGGCCCAACCATCTTCAACTGCTTCATCAATGACGTTCGCTCTATCCTAAGGTAGAAGTGGGGACTTCATTGATGATTGCACGCATTTAGTACCATTCACAACTCATCCAATATTGAAGCAGTCTTTTCTCGCATGCAGCAAGACCTGGAGAATATTCAGGCTTGAGCTGTTAAGTGGCAAGTAACATTTGTGCCACACAAGTGCCAGGCAATGACCATCTCCAGTAAGAGAGAATCTACCCATCTCCCCTTGACATTCAGCAGCATTGCCATCACTGAATCCCCCCACCAACATCATCCTGGGGTTTACCACTGACCAGGAACTTAACTGGACCAGCCATATAAATACTGTGGCTGCAAGAACAGGTCAGAGGCTGGGATTTCTGCAGTGAGTAAATCACCTCCTGACTCCCCAAAGTCTGTCCACCATCTACAAGGCACAAGTTAGGAGTGACAGATGGAATACGCTCCACTTGTCTGGATGAGTGCAGCACTAACGGCACTCAAAAGGCTTGAGACCATCCAAGACAAAGCATCCCACTTGGTTAGCACCCCATTAGATATTCACTTATCCACTTACTTGTTCCAGCACCACACAAAGTGGCAGAAGTATGTACCATATACAAGATGCAATTGTCAAACCTCCCTCGGCAGCACCTTCCAAACCCATGACCCCTACCAGCAAGAAGGACAAGGGCAGCAGACGCATGGGGACACCACCACTTGCAAGTTCCCTTCAAGCCATATACCATTCTACCTTGGAAATATAATCACCATTCCTTCAGTCTCTGGATCAAAAGCCTGAAACTCCCTTCCTAACAACACTGTGGGTGCCCTACACCACATGGACTGCAGTGGTTCAAGAAGGCAGCTCACCGCCACCTTTCAAGAGCAATTCGGGATGGGCAAAAAGCGCTGGCCTTGCTAGTGACACTTATCTCATGAATGAATTAAAAAAAACACGTCAACCTTATAGACTCAGTCTCGAATATACGGTGCCAAATCCGACCAAACTAAAGATGCCAAGAAAGGACTCTCCACTACCTTCAACATCCCTGAAGCTGCCAATAAATAAGCTGTACACGATCTGCACAAGGCACTCAATGGTGGGGTAAAATACCAGCACGACATGCTTTCCTACCATGTATAATACACATGACTATATTTAAAATGACAAAGTACTAATTGTTAAGTTTGTTTTACCCCTTTTGTAACTCCATCATAAGGTCAGAAGTTGGGATGTTCGCTGATGATTGCACAATGTTCAGCACCATTCGCAACTCCTCAGATACTGAAGCAATCCGTGTAAAAATGCAGCAAGACCTGGACAATATCCAGGCTTGGGCTGATAAGTGGCAAGTAACATTCGCGCCACACAAGTGCCGGGCAATGAATCTAACCACCTCCCCTTGACATTCAATGGCATTATGATTGCTGAATCCCCCACTATCAACATCCTGGGGGTTACCATTGACCAGAAACTGAAATGGAGTAGCCATATAAATACCGTGGCTACAAGAGCAGGTCAGAGGCTAGGAATACTGCGGCGAGTAACTCACCTCCTGACTCCCCAAAGTCTGTCCACCATCTAGAGTCATAGAGAGATACAGCACTGAAACAGGCTCTTCAGCCCACCGAGTCTGTGCTGACCATCAACCACCCATTTATATTAACCCCATTTCCCTCTCATAGCCCCACCTTCCCTCAATTCTCCTACCACCTACCTACACTAGGGGCAATTTACAATGGCACAATTTACAATTTACCTATCAACCCGCAAGACTTTGGCATGTGGGAGGAAACCGGTGCACTCGGCAGAAACGCACGTGGTCACAGGGAGAACTTGCAAACTCCACACAGGCAGTACCCAGAACCGAACCCGGGTCACTGGAACTGTGAGGCTGCGGTGCTAACCAATGCGCTGCCCAAGGCACAAGTCAGGAGTGTGATGGAATACTTTCCACTTGCCTGGATGGTGCCACTCCAACAACACTCAAGAATCTCGACGCCATCCAGGACAAAGCAGCCCACTTGATTGGCACCCCATCCACAAACATTCACTCCCTCTACCACCAACGGACAGCGGCAGCAGCGTGTACCATCTACAAGATGCACTGCAGCAATGCACCAATGTTCTTTCGACAACACCTTCCAAACCCGCTACCTCTATCACCTAGAAGTACAAGGGCAGCAGATGCATGGGAACACCACCATCAAGCAAGCTTCCCTCCAAGCCACACACCATCCTGACTTGGAACTACAATCGCCGTTCCTTCATTGTTGCTGGGTCAAAATCTTGGAACACTCTTAACAGCACTGTGGTATACCTACCCCACATGGACTGCAGCAGTTTATGTAGGCAGCTCACCACCAACTTCTCGAGGGCAATTCGGGATGGGCCATAAATGCTGGGCTAGCCAGCAACGCCCACATCCAGTGAACAAATAAAAAAAATGAGAAACTATTTTGGCATAAGAAAAAATATTTTTATTGTGGATTTATTATTTTCCAATCTGATGTCAAAAATATTTTCACTTTTGGCAGAATTATATATAACCTTGCAGGAACAAAAGAAATTAATCACATTTCTCAATTACATCCATAAACTTAAACATGACGACAAGTTACAATGGTAATTAACGGCAAAACATCGTGTCTAAAATGCTACTGATAAACTACAGTTAGATGATCAGTTTAAACATAAAAAAATCAAGTTTGATTTCTCTTTTGAGATTATTAAAAGCTACTATGGCACAACAAACTTACTTCTCATTTTGCTGGCAGAATTCAGCAATTACTGAAAAATTTGAACTCAGCTAATGGGAGCATTTACAGTAATCATCAAGCAGCATGTTTAATTATGGGCTTCATAATAAATTTCACAACTGACCTGTTTCTTTAACCTGAATATCTCTGACATTCACTGTTTGGAATATAGCCCTTATTAACTACAGATGATTTTAATGCTAAAATGTCACATGCCTAATCATAACTAAATGAATAAAAGCACAGTACTTAATATCCAGAATACACAGTACACATTAATGCGCTACTCAATCATTTGACTTTTTAAAAAAGTTCTAAAATTCTGCAAGTTGCTTACTTTTGAAGGCTTGTATCATCAACTTTATAGCATTTGATTGTATTATGATGGCATGAATAAAAACAACCAATAGATACCAACAGACAGAATACAGAAGATCCAATTTCTAACTATTTCAAAAGCAGTTGAGGTAATCTTTCCCTTTGGGGTTCTCCCAATTGCCTGCTGCAACTCAAGTGGAAAGCCCATCTATACATGTAAACAGTGTTTCTAAAGTTACAGCAACAGATCGAGAGAACCTCCAAGGAATCCTGCATAGGATTCATACAAGTATACATGCCATAAAATTACTTATCAAATCTAGCATAAAGAATGCTGCATGTCTGGATTGCCAATGATGGCAATCGATGGACTGAATACTTACCTTGTAGGATCTTTTTCCTTCTTCACATGAAAACATCCTTCATAAAAGTAGTATGAACAAGCCCAAATCACCATTGGGGAGAATGAAGAAAGCAATACCCCTTCAAAATGGTCTATGAAATCTCAACTTTGTCCACATGGATCTATTTTCCAGTGTTACTTATAAAATAAACCTCCACTGGATGGCATCAGCTCTTTTTCACCAAAGAAATGTAGAATACTCAATAAATAAATTAGTAACCAATAAAGTCTCTGATACCCATAACTTCATGGTACCATACAGGATATGGAGTAATTGTTCCTACTGAACACAGAACCCCCCAACCATCATCCCACCCTCACAATGATCTTCCATTTTTTCATGCTATGAGCATGACATGGTTATCTTTGAAATTATTTGCTGCCTGCATTTGCCAAAAAGCAAATCCTGTGTTTAAGAATACTTTAAAGTGCAAATTCTTCTCTCCAACCTGGTTTCTTACATTACAACAATGATAACACTTCAAAGTGCAGTCCTGCCACATCCAATTGCGAACGGTGAGAAATTTAGCAACTAATGGGTAGAAGTTCCAAGAACATCCCCATCCTTAATGATGATGAAGCCCAGCACACAAATGAAAAAGACAAGGCTGAAGCATTCACCTTCACCCAGAAGAGCAAAGTGCATTATCAAAATCAGCCTCCCCCCAAGGTCTCTGCCATCACAGATGCCAGTCTTCAATTTGATTCACTCCACATGCTATCAAGAAATTGCAGAATGTATGACAGCAAAGACTACAGGTCCAGGCACCATCCCAGCTGTCGTGAAGAACTGTGCTGTAGAACTAGCTGTGCTTCTAAACAAGCTACTTCAGCACAGCTACAACACTGGCATCTAGCCAACAATATGGAAAATTGTCGAAATATATTCTGCCCTTCAAAAGAACTGCAGAGACTGTGAGCCTTAGAGGAAATAGTGAGAGGGGTCAACAGATAAAAGAGGAAGAGCAAGTATCCGTTAGTCAGTGAGGGTGACGTCACTGCCACAGGGTTTGGTGGGCAACAGGGAAGTGTTAGTTTATTTCATCAAACTCTTCTTTTTCACTGTTGAAACTCACTAGACGGTCATTTCTGTTGTGTTTTAGATTTCATTTCCAGTGCTTTTAGTTAATTTTTTACTCTTTCAGCATCTCAGTTTTTCAGAGAACAGTTTCTTAGAGTTTTATAGGTCAGTGTCTCTGATTTTAAGAGCTCACTGTCAAGTGTTTTAGTGGTCAGGGTCAAGATGCTTTAGAGGCCAGTGGACTGATTAACATGGTAAGTGAGCAGAGGTCCGTTGCAAGCACATCCTGTTCTATGTGGGAACTCCAGAATACATCACGCATTCTAGATGACGCGTGCAGTAAGTGCTGCTAGTTGCTTGTGCTTGAAAAGCAGCTGGCAGCACTGCAGTGCATCCGGGAGTCTGAGCGTTTCCTCGAATGTATGTTACAGGACATGGTCTCCCCAGAGTCAAAGATGCAGGATGTTAAGGGAATTGGCAAGACAAGGTAGGATGAAGACAAAGGTAGCGCAGGAATCCCCCAAGTCAGTGCTGCTCGCTAACCAGTTTTCAGTTTTGAATAGCAGGGAGGGTGATGACTCCTTGGAGGAATGCAGTATGAATCAAACTCCTGGCACACATACAAAAAACAAAAGTAGAAATGAAGCTGTCATAGGGGATTCAATAGTTAGAGGCATAGACAGGCGCGTCTGTAACAATTGCGATTTCTGAATGATACAGGAACATAGGAAATAGGAGCAGGAGCAGGAGATTCAGCCCCTCGAGTCTGCTCAGCCGCTCAGCTAGATCATGGCTGATTTTCTACCTCAACACCATTTTCCCACACCATCCCGATATCCCTGGATATCTTTAATATATAGAAATCTATCTATTTTTGTCTTGAACATACTCAATGACTGAGCTTCCACAGCTCTCTGGGGTAGAGAACTCCAAAGATTCAATACCCTCAGAGTCAAGAAATTCCTCCTCATCTCAGTCCTACATGGCCTCTCTCTTATTCTGAGACAGTGTCCCCTGGTTCTAGACACCCTCAGCCAGGGGAAACATCCTTCCTGCATCAACCTGTCAAGCCTTATAAGAATTTTGCATACTTCAATGAGATCACCTCTCATTCTTCAAAACTCTAGAGAATATAGGCTCAGTCTCCTCAAAAGGACAATCCTGCCATCCCAGAAATCAGTCTAGTGAACCTTCGTTGCACTCCCTCTATGGCCAGTATGTCCTTCCTTAGGTAAGGAGACCAAAGCTGTACGCAATACTCCAGGTAAGATCTCACTAAAGCTCTATACAATTGTAGCAAGACTTCTTTACCCCATTACTCAAAACTTCTTGCAATAAAAGCCAACTTACTATTTGCCTTCCTAATTGCTTGCTGCACCTGCATGTTAGCTTTCAGTGACTTATGAACAAGGACACCCAGGTCCCTTTTGGACATCAACACTTCCTAATCTCTCAGCAAGAAATGGTGCCTCCCTAGTGCCATAGTGAAGGATATCTCCAGCCAGATGAGGACATTCGATGAGGGGAAGGGGAACAGCCAGAAGTTGAGGTCCATGTTGGAGTTAATGACACAGGTAGATAAAGTGTTGAGGTCCTTCAGGCAGTGTTTCAGGAGATACGAGAAAGATTCAAAAAGGAGGACCTCAAAAGCTAGTAATTTCAAGATTGCTAGCACTGCTCCATTGCTAGTGAATATAGAAACAAAAAGGCCAGGCAAGTAAGTGCATGACTCGAGTAGAAATGGTGCAGGAGGGAGCGTTTCAGATTCCTGGGGCATTGGGACCAATTTTGGAGGAAGGGGCATCTGTACAAGATGAATGGGTTGCACCTGAACAAAGCATGAACCAATGCTCTTGCAATGAGGTTAACTAGTACTGTCAAGGAGGATTTAAACTAATTTGCCAGTGGGAGAGGGAAACCAGAAAATAGCAAAGGAGCAGAAATGAGATCAGAGGACAGAGATATAAACAGCAGTAAAATTAAGAATATTCTAAAAATTGAGACACCAAATTGAGGAAAATAGCAAGTGACAGAGGAGGTATTAAACTGTATTTACAGTGTAACTAGTAAGGTTGGTGAGCTGCAGGCACAAATTGCTACATATGGTTCAAACAAGGCTAGGAATGAGCTCCTAATATTCCTAATTACCAAGTATTCAACAAAGATAGAGAAGGGGAAGAAAAGGGGGTGTGGCCATATTGATTAGGGATGATACCATTCTAAATGGAAAGGATATATTAAATGGATCTGGGACTGAGACTATTTGGTTTAAGTTGAAGAACAGAAATACTGTTACATTGCTGGGAGCAGCAATAAGACGACAGATGAGCAAATCTGTTGACAAATTTCAAAGGCATGTAACAAATATAGTAGTAACATTGGGAGACTTTAGTTCCTTTAAAATGAACAAGGAAAACAGTGGTAGAAAACAGAGGAATTTGGGATGTGTACAGGAGAACTTTCTTGATCAACATATCTCCAGTCCAAAGAAAAAAGCATTGTTGGATCTTGTTCTGGGAAATGAAGTAGGGCAAGCAGAGTGTGTTACAGCAGGAGATCATCCAACAGTGACCACAACAAAATTCAGTTGAAGTAATTATGGAAAGGGACCAGAAAATATCAAAGGGAAAAATGCTTAACTGGGCAAGAGCTAAGTTCAGTGATTTAAGAGGGGACCTAACAAAGAAAGATTGGAAAACGTAGAAATGGAGGGCATTCAAGGAAGAGTTAGTTCAGGTACAAATGAGGCTAAATCCTTTGAAGGGAAATGGTACAGCATTTAAAACTAATGCACCTGGGGGTATATGTGCACAAATCATTGAAGGTGGAAGGGCAGGTTGAGAAAGTGGTTCAAAAAGGATCCTGGTTTTTATAAAACAGAGGCCTAGCATACAAAAGCAAGCAAGTTATGAAGCTTTATATAATATTGGTTTGACCTCAACTGGAATAGTGTGTCCAATTCTGGGCACCACACTTTAGGCAGGCTGTGAAGGCTTGAGGGAGGGAGGGTGCAGAAGAGGTTTACAAGAATGGTTCCAGGAATGAGGAATATCAGTTATGTGGATAGATTAGAGAAGCTGGAGTTGTTCCTCTTAAGAAGGTTGAAAGGAGATTTGATCAAGGTTTTCAAAAATCATTAGAAGTCTAGACAGAGTAGAAAGAAACTGTTCCCAGTGGCAGAAGGGTCGAGAACCAGAGGACACAGATATAAGGTGAATGGCAAAAGCAGAGGCAACATGAGCAAAAACTTTTTCACGCAGCAAGTGTTTAGGATCTGAACGCACTGAGTGTGGTGAAAGCAGATTCAATCGTGGTTTTCAAAAGGGAATTGGAAAAGCACCTGAAGAGAAAAACATTTGCAGGATTACAGGGAAAGGGAGTGGGGAGTGGGACTAGCTGAGAGCTGGCACAGACTGAATGGCCTCCTTATACTGTAACCTTGGATGACAAACAAGATAAAAGCTAAAATAAAACAAAAAAAGGAGGCTTAAGACAAATATCAGGAGCAAGATTCAGTTAATAATCAGGACTATTCTAGGTACAGGAGGAAAGTGAAAAAGTTAAGAGGTGGAACGGTTATGAGAAAAGATTAGTAGGCAACATTAAATTAAATGCTAAAACATTTTATAAACATATATTGTAAGCTGTTAATCAGGTAAATAGTGAGCCTATTAAGGCCCCAAAGGGAAATCTTCATGTTGAGGGAGAGGACATGGCTGAAGCACTAAATGAGTACCTTGCACCTATCTTCAACAAGGAAGCGGATGATGTGAGGGTTACACTAAGAGAGGAAGTGATGTACAGTGTAGTAACAGAGAAAGACACCAAAAAAAAGTAGCATTACTGAAAGTTGGTAAGTCACTTGGTCCAAATGGAATGCATCCTAGGTTGCTAATAGAAGCAAAGGTAGAAATAATAAGGGCACTGGTCACAATCTTTCAATCTACATTCCAATCTCATATAGGAACGGTCACATAGTGGTAATGTTACTGGACTAGTAATCCATAGCCTGGACAAATGCTTTGGAGATAGAGTTCAAATCCCACCACAGCAGCTGGTGGAACTGAAATTCAATTAATTAATAAATCTGGAATGAAAAGCAAGTCATCAGTAATGATGACCATGAAACTATCAAATTGTTGTAAAATTCCACCTGGTTCATTAATGGCCTTTTGGGAAGGAAATTTGTCCTTAACTGGTCTGGCCTCCAGACCCTCTGAAATGGCTTAGTGAGCCATTCAGTTGTATCAAACCACTACAGAAAAGTTGAAAAACAGACAAATCACCTGGCATTGACCTATGCACAAGGAATGGCAAAGGCACACCTTGCCTGGTCGACTCTGCAAAGTCCTATTAGCTAACATCTGGGGACTTGTGCCAAAATTGAGAGAGCTGTCCCACGGACTAGTCACGCATGGTCATACTCCCAAATCATACCTTATAGCCAATACCCAGATTCCTCCCTCACCATCCCTAGTTATGTCCTGCCCCACTGGAAGGATAGTCACACCAGAGGTGGCAGCACAGTGGTATACAGTCAGGAGTGAGTGGCCCTGGGAGTCCTCAACATTGACTCTGGACCCCATAAATCTCATGGCATCAGGTCAAACAAGGGCAAGGAAACCTCCTGCTGGTTAACACCTTCGTCAGCTGATGAACCAATTCTCCTCAGTGTTGAACACTATTTGGAAAAAGCACCAAGGGTATCAAGGCCACAGAATATACTCTGGGTGGGGTACTTCAATGTCCATCACCAAGAGTGGCTCAGTGGCACCACTAATGACCTAGCTGGCCAAGTCTTGAAGGACATATCTGACCTACCTGACCTTGCCCTCAACAATCTGCCTTTTACAGATGCATCTGTCCACGACAGCATGGTTGGCAGTCACCACTGCACAGTCCTCGTGGAGACAAAGTCCTGGCTTCAGACAGAGGATAGCCTCCACTGTGTTGTGGGGCAGTACCACCACGCTGAACAGGATAGATTCAGAACACATCTAGCAGCTCAAAACTGAGCAGCCATGGGATGCTGTGGCATCATCAGCAGAAGAGTATTCAAAGACCAACTACACCAATGGCCTGACGTATTCCTCACTCAAGCATAACCATCAAATCAGGGGATGAACGCTGGATCAATGAGAAATGTAGGCGAGCATGCCAGGAGCAGCACTAGGCATACTGAAAAATAAGGTGTCAACCTGATGAACTTTCAACACAGGACTGCACATTGCTAAACAGCAGACAGAGCTAAGCAATCCCACAACCAACGGATCAGATCAAAGATCTGTAGTCCTGTCGCATTATCATGTATGGTGGCAGACAATTAAACAACTAGCTAGAGGAGGAGGCTCCACAAACATCCCCACCCTCAATATTGGGGGTGCCCAGCACATCAGTGCAAAAGGCAAGGCTGAAACATCTTCAGCCAGAAGTACCAAGGTGATGATCGATCTCAGCCTCTTCCTGAGGTCCTCAGCATCAGATGCCAGTCTTCAGCCAATTTGATTTACTCCACATATCAAAAAATGGCTGATGGTATTGGATACTGCAAAGGCTATGGGCCCTGACAGCATTCTAGCTGTAGTATTGAAGACTTGAGCTTCAGAACTAGCCATGCCCCTAGCCAAGCTGTGTCTAGTACAGCTACCACACTGGCATCTACCCGACGATGTGGAAAATTGCCCAAGTATGTTCTGTTCACAAAAAGAACAAATCCAATCCGGCCAATTACCGCCCCATCAGTCTACTCTAAATTATCAAAGTGATGGAAGGTATTGTCGACAGTGCTATCAAGCAGCACTTACTCAGTAATAACCTGCTCACTGATATAAAAGCAAAATACTGCGGATGCTGGAAACCTGAAATAAAAACAAGAAATGCTGGAACCACTCAGCAGGTCTGGCAGCATCTGTGGAAAGAGAAGCAGAGTTAACGTTTCGGGTCAGTGACCCTTCATCGAAAGTTACCATGCAATAATCATCTCCCCTTGACATTCAATGGCATTACCATCACTGAATCCTCCACCAACATCCTGGGGGTCACCAATGACCACAAACTTAACTGGACCAGCCACATAAATACTGTGGCTACAAGAGCAGGTCAGAGGCTGGGAATTCGGCAGCAAGTAACTCACCTCCTGATTCCCCAAAGCCTGTCCACCATCTACAAGTCACAAGTCAGGAATGTAATGGATAACTCCGCATTTGCCTGGATGAGTGCAGCTCCGACAAGATGATAGTTGCAGTTGTTGGAAGCCAATCAACTCAATCCTTGGAAATCACTGCAGGACTGGCTCACAGCAGATTCCAAGGCCCAATTATTTTCAGCTGCGTCATGACCTTCCCTCCAGAAAGTCAGAAGTGGGGCTGTTTACTGATGATTGCAGTGTTCAGCTCCATTCACAATTCCTCAGTTAATGATGCAGTCCATCCTCACATGCAGCAAGACCGGGTCAACATCCAGGCTTGGGCTAATAAGTGGCAAGTAACAATTCTGCCACACAAGTGCTAAGCAATGAACATCTCCAAAAAGAGAGTCTGTAATCACTTCACCTTGGTATTACCATCATCAAATCCCCACCATCCTGACTTGGACATATATCGTCATTTCTCCTGGGTCAGAATACTGTAACTCCTTACCTAACAGCATTGTCGGAACACTTTCAGGACACTGACTGCAGCAATTCAAGAAGGATCACCACTTTCTCAAGGGCAACAAACAATCGGCAATCAACAGTATCCTTGCCAACGATGCCCATATCAAAGAATGAATTTTAAAGAGAGTACTTCATTGGCTGCGAATCATTTGGGATGTTCTACATTTGTGAAAGGCACTATATAAATGCAAGTCTGGCTTTCTTGATCATTGGCCTAAGATACAGCCACAGAAAAAGCTGAAAACATAAATGTTATTAAACAGTAGCAGTGCAAAACTTCATTATGAAATTAAGAGTCCCATGTGCATGCGCTCTAAGGCATAAAATTATCTACTTCTATGAATGTGTCCAGTTAAGACACACTTCGCTCACTACTTTGATGGCACTGTATAGCTTTATTGTTTAGAATATTTAGAAATTAGGGTTCTGAATAAAGCTAAAATCAATTTCTTTAGAAGCAGGAAATAGAGAGACTCTTTTAGAAAGGATTCTAGGTGTTAAGTGGAACCCCTCATGTTTGCCCGGGTAAGCCTGATCAAACCGTAACTACTTAATCACTCCTGCTGACAGTCAAAGTATCTGTAACATGGCTGCGTTTGCTGACAACACAACCACCAGGTGGTGCTGCACTGGCACTTGAGCAAATGCAGCCTGTTCTGCTAAAAAGTCACAGTCAGCGACGTTCAGGCAGCTGCCAGGACTAAAGACGGCTCTGCTCAAATAACCACACAAAATCAACGTAAACACATGGCAGCACACAATGGCCGGAGTGAGTGGGCGGGGGGAATGGCTGGAGAAATTGGGCTGGAGTGGGGGGAGAAAAGAGAGAGAGCGCACCCGCTGCCACCTCCCCACTCCCCCCTACAACTTCTCCCCCGCTTCCCCACTGCTCTCTCTCCCGCATTACGCAATGACATCATCTGCGCATGCGTGAACCAGTCCTGGCAATTTACGCGATGACGTCCTCTGCGCATGTGTCAACTGTTCCTGGCAATGCGGAACGCAGCACACGCGCAGAGAGCAGGAGCCCATTTGCGCAGGTTGGCGCACTCGGATGACATCACCGGCCGGCTGCGTCGTCAAGAATCACTTTGCTGTAGCATTGGAAAAGAAATCTCAAGAATAATGCTTCAAATTGAGGTGCTACAGATAACTGTGATGGAGGTGGTTTTCATAATGCACTCAAAAATCATATTTTGCTTCTGTGACCACAATTTCACATTTTAAAGCCTGATCTATGTCTGCAACTAGAGGTGGAGTTTTGTTAGGAGACCACTGACCAAATAAGTTAAACTTCACAACTCTCAGGGACCACAAAATGATTCAGAGCTTGAAATACTGCTAAGTGAACTGTATCTCCATAGGTAGCTTTAAATGCTAGATGTAGACATAGCACAGTTACAGATAAATCGCAGTGATAGACTAAACATTATGTAAATTTTAAGATTGATTAAAAGCTGACAGGCAGACTCAGTACTAGTAGTTATAACCATATAAACTGAACTCCATGAAACTTCTCTAATGCAGCCAAGTGATTACATCAACATCATGGAGGTCTACTGCAGCCAGCCAGTCTTTTGAGCACCGTGCCTGACTAACTTGAAGCACCATTAAACATCCTGAACTTTTGTTTACTGAAGCACATTTAGAATGCCAGATTTCAGAGTGAGGGGAGGGGTGTGGTGGGGTGCTGGGGAAGAGAGGAAAAAGGAGAGAGAGGCTGGCAAATAGTTGAGACATGAAATCGCACAAATAAAACTTCATACTTCCAATCAAACAATAGGACCTGCTCAATGGTTGCCACAGCCAGGAGGTTGTTCATCTTGTCTGTCAGCCATTTGTTCAGCAATTCTCAAGCAGTTAAATTGAACAATGCAATTAAATTGTCAGCAAGCTTTGAGACCCGGGGGTTGAGGCTAAGGAGGAGAACCTAATTCAAAGCCTGTTGATTGTTCTCCTGACCCTGTCAGTTATGCTTTCCAATTTTAATGCAAGAAAGTGTTCACAGGTGGCAGTTAGAAGTAGTTATAGAGTCATAGAGAAATACAACACTGAAACAGGCCCTTCGGCCCATCGCGTCCATGCCGACCAACAACCACCCATTTATACTAATCCTACATTAATTCCATTTTCCCTCCCACATCCCCACCTTCCCTCAATTCTCCTACCATCTACCTACACTAGGGGCAAATTTTTTTTTTTTTTACAATGGCCAATTTTACCTATAAACCCGCAAGTCTCAGGCATGTGGGAGGAAACCGGAGCACCCGGAAGAAACCCACGCAGTTACAAGGAGAACTTGCAAACTCTGCACAGGCAGTACCCAGAACCGAACCAAACCCGGGTCGCTGGAGCTGTGAGGCTGCGGTGCTAAACACTGCGCCACTGTGCTGGAGAGCAGATGAAATGCAGCTGTTGAGGACACACTGGTTCCCTCAAAACAAGCTAAAACCCTTGGCAGCAAGACTTCTTACCCCCAGAATCTGCAATGAATTTCTGTAAAGCAGTTGGAAAGAACAGGTACGCAAAAAAAGCAGAAACATAAAGCCCCTGTTGCACACTCTCGAAAAGGCAACACACTTAATTGGGGTGTTATGTTGCCAAGCCATTTGGCACCAAAGGAACTTTGCTCTGAAATCATTCCTGATAAGAGTTCAACATCAAATATTGCAGAGCTCAACATATTGATGTTGAAAGGTTAACAGTGCAATGTTCTCAATTATCTGCTGGTGACCTTGCACTGACTAATAGTATGTGGAATGGAAGGAAAATAAAACCACCACACTCATTGCAAATACTTTTAACTGAACAAAAGTATTAACATAGTCATGAGCTTCTGTATTGAAAAGTTGTACCTTTGAGTTGGGTGGTACAATGAATCTTTAGACACTACAGATACAGAAAAATTTTTCTGGTTTAAGATTACTATTCCCATGTTCAAAGGTGCTCTTAATAAGCAGTGACTGGAAAGCTAAAAGAGGTCAACTATCTAAAAATCTTGCAACAGTGATACTGATAGACAAGCAAGGCAAAGTTGTAATAACACTACAGTTGGAAAACAGAAGAAAGTCCACACATAAAATTTAACAGGACAATATGAATTACTAAATTTTAGGGATGCTCTTAATGGTTCGACAATAAAATTCCACATGCTATTCAGCAGAACTTATCCATTAATTCAATTCCTGTTGGACTGTACCTTTGTTCCCAGCACTTTGATTGCACAATGCTGAGCTGCTATGGGATGTAGAAGATTGAGTTCCAAACTGTAAACATTTTCTGGTGAAAGCTTCACTGATGCGCTCACCTATAAAATAAATGACAGATCAGTCAGTTTGTTATTCAAATTGAACCTGTTTTCTTCCCCTTTGGAAGCAATCTGCAGGAAATATGTAACATGAATTCTTAGGTGTACACATCTCTAATAACCAACTACAGATTTTGGTTCCTACTGTTTTTTATTGCATAAGTCCAAAAGCAGATCACAAGCAACCTCTCCCCCCCCACATCCCTCCCCTCCCTCAAGTAGTCTAATTTAAAATTCACTATAACAAAGGGACAGTACTGCTCAGTTCAAAGTTAAGGAAAAAAACCTTAAAGACTGGAGATACTAACCTGGGGCAGGAGAGGGCAGACAAGCATCAAATCTTTGTCCCAGGTTCTTTTAACTCTCATTTACATGCTGTTGGCCAGCTAACATCCTTAAAGGAGTGTAAAGTGGCATCTGACTGACTGTTGGCAGGCTAAGATGAGTCAGCTCAGACGCTGTCCATCGCAGTGGAGAGGGTTTCAGCAGGGTCTCACAGGTGCCGGTGAATAGGGGAACCCAAGGTAACAGAGAGCAAGGTTTTCCTTGTGGGACCCGCAGAAGGAGTGTTCTTCCAGGCCCTAAAAAGGAGTTTAAAACTTACCTTTTAGGGTTTTGAGTGGAATGATTGCCCTGCTCAGTTGCAAGTTAAAATGCCATCGGTGCATGAAAGAAAGTAGAGATTCTTAATTTGTATGTATTAATGAGTCTCTTGGCTAAATCAGGAAGGCACTTCGGCTGCCTTAAAAAGGCCAACTGAAGGAGGGGCAGCTGGACATGCTATGAGAAAAGAACAGTTATGTTTTGGAAACTATTTTCACCATGCAGCCACCCAGGTGCTGCACGTTAAGATTGTCACCTAGGATGCAACATAGCTTAGAAGTGCAAGTAAAATCAAAACCTCTCAAGGAGTCTAATTTTTTGGGATTCATGAATCTACATAACAAAAATAGTAAGATGGAAGTAGTTTGCAGTCTCAAGTCCTTAATGTTAATTTTTGTGTATATATCAGAATACCCATTTAAACACAAGTTTTCAATTAAACAAAATCTAATGAATCAAATACAGCTGCCTATTATGCTCTTCAACGTTATGTACAAAAATGCACAATAAAAGATTTTCTCATTATATATGTTTTTGATCAGATGCAGTATAACTACAACTGCAATGAAACAAAGTTTAAAAGAAATGTTTATCACGTTTAGCGAAATGAAGAACTTGCTAAATTTAATATTTAGAATGATAGCACAGGCAGTCTTGCTGGATTCTCAACATAACTGTCACTGCAACATAAAATTTAAACTCAGTGCAATCAGCATAACTGCTGGTTCAGCATCACTCTAAGCAGATACTAATCTCAAAATAACAACTTAAGTATAAATATTCCAAGAGAACATTGAGAAAAACAGATGTACATTAAGACTACAAGAAATAGATTAAAAGTCATCCAATTCTTTCCCATGACCGTTTGCACCAATTCCACAAATATTTTGCATGAAAGTCAGGAAATGCTTCTGGGAGATAAACATGCATGCTGCATTAGAGAAGAAAAACTACCAAGGCAGTAACTTCTACGTCTGTAACAAGATACTACCCTCAAATGAAGGGAGAACAATGGGAAAATATGGAATATTCATCCTGAAATGTTTCATTTTGTTCTTCTAAATTTAAACGTTGTTCCACTAAATTTAAACAATGACCTACGTTGTATGTCTTTTTGTTTTATCTAGGCAACTCTGTTAATTTTATATATCTGTTGGCAACAATCAGAACCAGCTTCACAAATGGGTCTGACTCAAGAAGTCTGAAATTCACTATTGACAAAGGTGACATTTTGACTGAACGGCTCAGGTGCTTCAGCTACATGCTTAGTACTCATGTCAAATAACCTAGCCTGACTGCAGGTTAAGTTGAGCAGATTCTAACAGATGCTGGAGGATCTACCTTGATATTTGCAGCACTTTGGGCTCATGCAGGAAGGAGCATGTTTGATGCAACATCACGGTTTGTTTCCATGAGTACATCAGAAAATATTGGGAATCACACCAAGTCACTTCAGTATGCAGTATTTTTAAAAATTCTTTCACAAGACTTACCCTCCGGGACAGCAGCGGACCTGTGGGAAGAACACGGAGCAAGGAGTGTATAAATAGAGCCCAAGGATCACAGCCTAGAGCACTTACCTTCCGGGACAGCAGCGGAGAGGAGTGGACCTGCAGGAAGAACACGGAGCGAGGAGCGGATAAACAGAGCCCTAGGATCGTGGCCTAGAGAACTTACTTTCCGGGAGAACAGTGGAGAGGAGTCCAGGCATGTCAGAGTTTGAAAACAAAATGAACAGTGACATCACAGGAAAGCTGCAAGGTAATTGGTTGGTCAGTAACTGCTGTTAGGGAGTATCAGTAAATAGCTGGGTTAGTAAGTAAAGAGAAAGGTAAGGGTCTACAGTTTTTTTTAATGTACTAAGTAGTGTTTTTTTGGGAATCAAGGTACCTAGTGTAAATAATCTCTAATTTTTGCGTAATTTAAGCGAGTAAATTAAAGGTAAGTCATGGCAGGGCAGCTCGGCAGTGTGGAGTGCTCCTCCTGTGCAATGTGGGAAGTCAGGGACACTTCCAGTCCCTGACAACCGCGTGTGCAGCAAGGGTACCCATCTGCAGCTACTCTAAATCCGTGTTTCAGATCTGGAACAGCGGCTGGGGACACGGGAGCATCTGCGAGGCTGATTAAAATGTGACAGCACGTACAGGGAGGTGGTCACACCGCAGGCAAAAACTGCTCAGGCAGAAAGGGAATGGGTGACTGCCAGGCAGAGTAGAAGAACTAGTCGGGTACTGCAGGAGTCCCCTGGGTCCAACTCCCTCTCGAACAGATTTTCCACTTTGGTTATTATTGGGGGATAGAACTTCTCAGGGGAATGCAACAAGAGCCAAGTCTGTGGCACCACGGATATCTCAGCTGCACAGGAGTGGAGGGAAAGGAGTGGGAGAGCTGTTATGAGAGGGGATTCATTTGTAAGGGGTACAGATAGGCATTTCTGTGGCCACAAACGTGATTGCAGGATGGTACGTTGCCTCCCTGGTGATAGGGTCAAGGATGTCACAGAGTGGCTGCAGGACATTCTGAAGGGGGAAGGGTGAACAGTCAGAGGTCATGGTTCACATTGGTACCAATGACATAGGCAGAAAGAGGGATAAGGTCCTGCAACAAGAATTTAGGGAGCTCGGTAGCAGATTAAAAAGCAGGACCTCAAAGGTCGTAATCTCTGGATTACTCCCAGTGCCACATGCTAGTGAGCATAGGAATAGGAGGATAGAGCAGATGAATGCGTGGTTGAAGAAATGGTGCAGGAGGGAGGGCTTTAGTTTCCTGGGTTTGTTTATGGTGAAGGTGGAAACTGTACAAGTCGGGCGGGTTGCACCTGAACCGGAACAGGACCAAAATCCTTGCAGGGAGGTTTGCTAGTGCTTTTGAGGGGGGTTTAAATTAATTTGGCAGGGGGATGGGATACAGAGTGGAGGTACAGTAGGGGGTGATGCACAGCTAAATATAGAACAGAAACTAAATCAGTCTGGAAAGCAGAGAAATATAGACCTGCTAAGGCACAAGCGAATAATGCAAGGCTGGATTGCATCTATTTTAACACAAGGAGCCTTACAAATAAGGCAGATGAATTGAGAGTTGATTAACACATAGGAATTTGATATTATTGCTATCACATAGACATAGTTGAGGGAAGGGCAGGACTGGCAGCTCAATATTCCAAGGTATAGAATCTTCAGGCGAGACGGCGATGGGGGGTGTAAAAGAGGAGATGGTATTGCATTACTGATCAAGGAGTCAATTACTGCAGTAAGGAACGATGATATCTTCGAAGATTCCTCAAATGAGGCCATATGGGTACAACTTAAAAACAAAAAGGGGGTAATCACTTTGCTGGGAGTGTACGACAGGCCGCCAAACAGTCAGGGACAGATAGAGGAGCAGATATGTAGGCAAATCTCAGAGATGTTAAAATAATAGGGCAATATTAGTAGAGGATTTCAACTTCCCTAATATCAACCAGGATAGTCTTAGTGCAAAAGGCTTAAAGGGGGCAGAATTCTTAAAATGCATACAGGAGAGCTTTTTGAGCCAGCACGCAAGTCCTACAAGAGAAGGGACGGTACTGGACCCAATCTTAAGGAATGAAGCCGGCAAGTGGTAGAAGTGTCAGTGAGGAAGCATTTCGGGGATAGCGACCATAACTCAAAGATTTCAGGTAGTTACGTAAAAGAACAAAGATGGACCGGAAATATTGGCACCGAATTGGGGAAATGCCGATTTCAATATGAAAGAACAGGATCTGGCCAAAGTGGACCAGGAGGAGCTACTTGCAGGAAAGTCTACATCAGACCAGTGGGAGTCATTCAAAAAGGAATGAGTGAGAGTTCAGGGCCAACATTGTTCCCATAAAGGGGAAGGGTAGGACCAACAAGTCCAGGGAACCATGGATGTCAAGGGATATCGATGATTGGATAAGGGAAAAAAAGGAGGCTTATAGCAGATTCAGAGGGCTGAAAACAGCGGAGGCCCTGGGGGAGTATAGAAAGTGTAGGGGGGTATTTTAAAAAGTAATTAGGAGAGCGAAGAGGTGGCATGAAAAAACACTGGCAAGCAAGATAAAGGAAAATCCCATGGCGTTTTATGAGTATATTAGGGGGAAGAGGATAACCAGGGAAAGAGTAGAGCCCATTAGGGACCAAAGCGGCAGTCTGTGTGTGGAGCCGAAGGACGTAGGTGAGGTTTTAAATGATTACTTTTCATCTGTGTTCACTATATAGAAGGACGATGTAGGTGCAGAGATTAGGGAGGGGGATTGTGATATACTTGAACAAATTAGCATTGAAAGGGAGGAGGTATTAGCGGTTTTAGTAGGCTTAAAAGTGATGAGATGTATCCTAGGCCGCTATGAGGCAAGGGAGGAGATTGCAGGAGCTCGGAAACAAATTTTCAAATCCTCTCTGGCCACAGGAGAAGTACCAGAGGACTGGAGGACAGTGAATGTGTTACCACTATTCAAGAAGGGTAGCAGGGATAAACCAGGTAAATACAGGTCAGTGAGACTAACATCAGTGGTAGGGAAACTATTGGAAAAAATTCTGACGGACAGGATTAATCATCAATTGGAGAGGCAGGGATTAAATAAGGATAGTCAGCATGGCTTTGTCAGGAGATCGTGTATAACAAATTTGATTGAATTTTTCGAGGTGGTGACTAGGTTTGTAGATGAGGGTAAAGCAGTTGATGTAGTCTACATGGACTTCAGTAAGGCTTTTGATTAGGTCCCGCATGGCAGATTGGTTAAGAAGGTAAGAGCCCATGGGATCCAGGGCAATTTGGCAAATTGGATCCAAAATTGGTTTAGTGGCAGGAGGCAGAGGGTAATGGTCGATGGTTGTTTTTGCGAGTGGAAGCCTGTGACCAGTAGTGTACCGCAGGGATCAGTGCTGGGACCCTTGATTCTTGGAGTGTACATTAATGATTTAGACGTGAATATAGGAGGTATGATCAGTAAGTTTGCAGATGACATGAAAATTGGTGGTGTCGTAAATAGTGAGGAGGAAAACCTGAGATTACAGGACGATATAGATGGACTGGTAAGATGGGTGGAGCAGTGGCAAATGGAATTTAATCCTGAGAAATGTGAGGTGATACATTTTGGGAGGACTGATAAGGCAAGGGAATATACAATGGATGGTAGGGCCCTAGCAAGTACAGAGGGACCTTGGTGTACTTGTCCACGGATCACTGAAGGCAGCAGCACAGGTAGATAAGGTGGTTAGGAAGGCATATGGGATACTTGCCTTTATTAGCCGAGACACAGAATATAAACGCAGGGAGGTTATGATCGAGCTGTATTAAACATTAGTTAGGCCACAGCTGGAGTACTGTGTACAGTTCTGGTCACCACACTATAGAAAGAATGTGATTGCACTGGAGAGGGTGCAGAGGAGATTCATCAGGATGTTGCCAGGGCTGGAGCATTTCAGCTATGAAGAGAGACTGGATAGGCTGAGGTTGTTTTCCTTAAAACAGTGAAGGCTGAGGGGGGACCTGATTGAGGTATATAAAATTATGAGGGACATAGATAAGGTAGATAGGAAGAAACTTTTTCCCTTAGCGGAGGGATCAATAACCAGGGGACAGAGATTTAAGGTAAAGGGCAGAAGGTTTAGAGGTGATTTGAGGAAAAATGTTTTCACTCAGAGGGTGGTTGGAATCTGGAACACACTGCCTGAAGGGGTGGTAGAGGGAGGAACCCTCAACATTTAAGTAGTATTTAGAAGAGCACTTGAAACGCCATAGCATACAAAGTTACGGGCCAACTGCTGGCAAATGGGATTAGAATAGATAGGTGCTTGATGGCCGGCACGGACACGACGGACCGAAGGGCCTGTTTCTGTGCTGTATAACTGACTCTACGTGGCAATCGCTGGCTAGACCAGCATTTATTGTCCATTCCTAATTGCCATTGAGAAGGTGCTGGTGAGCTGCCTTCTTAAACCGTTGCAATCATCTGGTGCAGGAACACCCAGTGAAGGAATGGTGATATAGTTCCAAATCAGGACGTTGTGACTTGGAGGGGAGCTTGCCGGTGGTGGCGTTCCCACACATCTGCTGTATTTGTCCTTCTACGTGGTAGAGGTCACAGGCTTGGAAGGTGCTGTCGAAAGAGTCCTGTTGAGTTGCTGCAGTGCACCTTGTAGATGGTACACGCTGCTGCCACTGTGCATCGGTGACAGAGGGAGTGACTGCTGAAGCTGGAGGATAGCGTGCCAATCAAGCTGGCTGCTTTGTCCTGGATTGTGTCAAGTTTCCTAAGTGTTGTTGGAGTTACACTGATCCAGGCAAGTGGAAAGCATTCCATCACACTCCTGACTTGTGCCTTGTAAACAGTGGACAGCTTTGGGGAGTTAAGAGAAGAGATACTCGCCACAGAATTCCCAGCGTCTGACCTGCTCTTGTAGCCACAGTACTTCTATGGCTGGTCCAGTTCAGTTTCTGGTCATTGGTAATCCCCAGGATGCTGGTAGTGGGGATTCAGTGATGGTAATGCCATTGAGCGTTAACAGGAGATGGTTGGGTTATCTCTTGTTGGGGATGGTCATTGTCTGGCACTTGTGTGGCAAATATGTAACTTGCCACTTATCAGCCCAAGCCTAAATGTAGTCCAGGTCTTGCTGCGTGTGGACATGGACTGCTTCAGTATCTGAGGAGTCACAAATGGTGCTGAGCATTGTGCAATCATCAGCAAACATCCCTGCTTCTGACCTTATAATGGAGTGAACGTCATTGACGAAGCAGCTGAAGATTGTTGGACCTAGAACACGACCTTGAGAAACTCCTGCAGTGATGTCTTGGGACTGAGGTGATTGACTTCCAACAACCACAACCATCTCCCTTTGTGCTAGGTATGACTCCAAACAGTGGAGTTTCTCTGATTCCCATTGACTCCAGCTTTTCTAGAACTCCCTGAAGCCACACTTGGACAAATGCTGCCTTGACATCAAGGGCAATCACACTCAGCTCGAGTTCAGCTCTTTTGCCCATGTTTGGACCGAGGCTATAATGAGGTCAGGAGCCAAGTGACCGTGGTGGAACCCAAACTGAGCGTCAATGAGCAGGTTATTGATGAGTACGTGCCGCTTGATAGCACTGTCGACGACACCTTCCATCGCTTTGCTGATGATCAAGAGTAGACTGATGGGGCGGTAACTGACCGGGTTGGATTTGTCTTGCTTTTTGTGTACAGGACATACCTGGGCAATTTTCCACACTGTCGGGTAGATGCCAGTGATGTAGCTGCATTGGAACAGTTTGGCTAGGGGCACAGCCAGTTCTGGAGCACAAATCATCAGTACTATTGTTGGAATGTTGTCAGGGCTCATAGCCTTTGCAGCATCCAGTGCCTTCAGTCGTTTGTCGATATCTTCTTCTGCTTGGCCTCCTTGTCTCAGGAGACAATGGGTAAGCGCCTGGAGGTGGTCAGTGGTTTGTGAAGCAGCGCCTGGAGTGGCTATAAAGGCCAATTCTAGAGTGACGTGTCGAGTCGATATCACGTGGAGTGAATCGAATTGGCTGAAGACTAGCACCTGCGATACTGGGGACCTCAGGAGGAGGCCAAGATGGATCATTCACTCGGCACTTCTGGTTAACGATGGTTGCAAGTGCTTCAGCTTTTCTTTTGCACTGATGTGCTGGGCTCACCCATCATTGAGGAAGGGGATATTTATGGAGCCTCCTCCTCCTGTTAGTTGTTTAATTGTCCAACACCATTCACGACTGGAAGTGGCAGGACTGCACAGCTTAGGTCATATCCATTGGTTTTGGGATCACTTAGCTCTGTCTATCGCATGCTGCTTCTGCTGTTTGGTATGCATGTAGTCCCGTGCTGTTGCTTCACCAGGTTGATACCTCATTTTTAGGCATGCCTGGTGCTGCTCCTGGCATTCCCTGCTGCACTCTTCACTGAAAGGGGCACACTGAACCAAGTTTCATAATATTTAAAAAAAATTACTACAATATTTCAGGAAATTGTAAATTCGCAAATTTGTAAACTTCCAAGTAGGGAAACTGAAACAACTTTTGTTTATTTAACACCTTTAACAAAATAAAACATCCAAAGGCACTTCACAGGGGCATTATAAAACAAATACGACACCAAGCAACATTAAAAAAAATTAGGGCAGATAACCAAAAGCTTGGTCAAAGAGGTATGTTTTACGGAGTGTCTTAAAGGAGGAAAGTGAAGTAGAAAGGCAAAGAGATTTAAGGAGGGAATTCCAGAGCTTAGGGCCCAGACAGCTGAAGGCATGGCCACCAATTAATGGCGTTGATGCTCAAGACGCCAGAATCAGATATTTTGAAGGGTTGTGGGGCTGGAGCAAATTATAGAGATAGAGAGGGGCAAGGCCATGAAACAAATCTTACATAAGAATTTGTAATGACTTTATCATGCCGTCAGGCCTCAAGTCTTTCTGATTAATGAAGTAACTGGCTGTCATTAGGTACTCCAGCTTCAGTGCACAGTAGTAGCAATAGTCAGGGACACGGCTTTCTAATAGAGGCTAAATTTGTTTCCACTGCATAAGATTATGTTCTTTTTTTAAAAAAAACTTGAGGGAAATTCAAATTACAATAATTCGTCTGTTTTTCTGTCAACATACAGGACGTTCCCAAATAGAAAATTTACGACAGAGGAAGTCATTTGGCCCATCATGTCCATGTTGGAAAATTTCTCATACTGCAGTCGAACCCAGCCGCCTGGGCAAAAACAAGGAATCCTAACCACTAGACCATGAAAAAGGTTTTTATTTGGTGAATCGCTCTACACAGATGCTGCTTCATCTCTTGAATGTTTCCAGCATCTGGCGTTTTAATTTTGATCATTCCATGTGGCAGTCTTTTTCTGACAATATAAACACAAAAGCAGTGAACATTGAAAACCACCAGTCTTTGGAGTAGTTATCTTCTTCAGCTACCAACATTACCAGAAATGAGCTCAAATACAGCATTGAGAGCATGACCAGACAAAAATAATGAAAACCAAAGCCAAAGAATTTGCAAGACTGAAGTTGATAATTTAATGCTCACGGCCAGTCTGCCAGCATAACAGATGAAGCAGGTAGTGAGAGTAATATTTAAAAATTAAATGTCAGAAACTAGCTCAAGCAGTGGTTATATATTCTTTTACCTCTGGGGACTAAAATTCAAATAGTTTAAATTGATAGGATGGATGAAGGCTCCTCTTGCTGTAGCTTCTAAGGGTACAGGTTAAATGTCATTTTTGGACAGTTTGAAATTTGATGGACTTTAGCCCATGACATGAAACTAGCTATAATGACATTAAATCAATACTGTTTCCCTTAGAGACTGCAACAATACCAGATGTAAAATACCCTCTACAGCATCCCAACAATAGAGCAGTAGCTTCCAAAGCAAACGTACCCTCCCAAGACATATACCAATGTTCACAAAAATGTTTGCTGAGACTCAGAGGTTAGACTATTCTTGAAAACATCAACTTATTTGTCATACAGACCCCCACCTGCCAAGAACGAGGCAGATTAATTTTGTCATACGAACATTGATTTTAAGCTGTTGCTGGAGTGAAGAAATGACTTGTTTGAAGATCACCAGACACTGGGCTGGAAGGACATTTGCATACTAAGAGACTGCTAAGGTACAATCCACAAAATTCGGACAGACTGTTCCAAATAAGGAGCTAGTCACATGACTGACCTGCTGGGCAACCTGGGTTTTTTTTGTTGAATTATGCCACAGAGAGACAGAAGGCAGTTGGCAATTGAAGCTGGAACAGGCAAGCCTCTCACTCCTGGCTCTCTCTCCTGCCTTCTCCCAAGCCACCAGACCCATGGAAGACACATAAAGCTCAACAGTGGCGCAGTTAGCACTGCAGCCTCACAGCTCCAGGGACCCGGGTTCAATTCTGGGTACTGCCTGTGTGGAGTTTGCAAGTTCTCCCTGTGACTGCGTGGGTTTTCGCCGGGTGCTCCGGTTTCCTCCCACAGCCAAAGACTTGCAGGTGATAGGTAAATTGGCTGTTGTAAATTGCCCCTAGTGTAGGTAGGTGGTAGGGAATATGGGATTACTGTAGGGTTCGTATAAATGGGTGGTTGTTGGTTGGCACAGACTCGGTGGGCCGAAGGGCCTGTTTCAGTGCTGTATCTCTAAAAAAAAAATTTAAAAAATCAGAACAAGTTGAAGGGTGAACTGGGCCCCAATGAATTGCAAGACTTACCAGCAACCAAAGACTCCACACTGAACTCAAAGGACTGGAGCTATCAGATATTGCCTCAAACTTTTCCCCTTTATTCCTTCTACTTTTTCCATCTCTATCTGCATGTGTGTTTATCACATTTGCATGCGAGCGCGGTCGCATTGCATATTCTTAGTCGTTAATCGGATTAGAGTTTAAGATTAATAAATTACGAGCTTTCTTGTTTAAATCTAAGGAAACCTGTTTGATTTCTTTGCCTTACAATTGGAGCAGTGAGCAAGGATTCACTAAGGGGGAACTAAAAACACAGTGTTTCTAAAATTAAACTGTGTTACGGTTAAGCCAGGCAAAGGGTGAGGGCGAACCCCCTTGACCCCTTTTCACCTGGGGGTCATAACATTATTACGGACATAACAGGAGAAAGCTGACGATCTTATATTTATGGTCCCTAGTTGTGGATTCTCTCACAATTGGAAACATCTTCTCTATGTCTACCCTTATGAAAACTTTAAAGACCTCCATCAGGTCAACAGGTGGCAGAAAGCATCATAGACAAGAGCTTTAGAGACGTGGTTACACCCAAGGTGCAGGCCATTAGATGGGTGACCGCTAGAAGGGGCAGGCAGTCAGTGCAGGAATCCCGTGGCTGTCCCCCTCTCTAACAAGTATACCGTTTTGGATACTGTTGGGGGGGATGGCCTATCAGGGGAAAACAACAGCAGCAGCCAGAGTAGTGGCACCACAGCTGGCAGTGAGATGTTGCTGAGCACAGCAGGACTGGTGGTCTAATGTGCATTTGTTTCAATGTGAGAAGTATAACAGGTAAGGCAGATGAACTTAGAGCTTGGATTAGTACTTGGAACTATGATGTTGTTGCTATTACAGAGACTTGGTTGAGGGAAGGACAGGATTGGCAGCTAAATGTTCCAGGATTTAGAAGCTTCAGGCGGGATAGAGGGGGATGTAAAAGAGGTGGGGGAGTTGCATTACTGGTTAAGGAGAATATCACAGCTGTACTCCGGGAGGACACCTCAGGAGGGGTCATGCAGCGAGGCAATAGGAAGGGTGCAGTCACGCGACTACAGGCCTCCCAACAGCCAGCAGGAGATAGAGGAGCAAATATGTAGACAGATTTTGGAAAGAAGCAAAAGCAACAGGGTTGTAGTGGTGGGTGATTTTAACTTCCCCAATATTGACTGGGACTCACTTAGTGCTAGGGGCATGGATGGGGCAGAATTTGTAAGGAGCATCCAGGAGGGCTTCTTGAAACAATATGCAGACAGTCCAACTAGGGAAGGGGCCGTACTGGACCTGGTATTGGGGAATGAGCCCGGCCCGGTGGTCGAAATCTCAGTGGAGGTGCATTTCGGGAACAGTGACCATAATATCGTAAGTTTTAAGGTACTTGTGGATAAGGATAGTAGTCCTCGGATGAATGTGCTAAATTGGGGGAAGGCTAATTATATTAGGCAGGAACTGAGAATTTAGATTGGGGGCGGCTGTTTGAGGGTAAATCAACATCTGACATGCGGGAGTCCTTCAAACATCAGTTGGTTAGAATCCAGGACCGGCATGTTCCTGTGAGGAAGGAGGATAAGTTTGGCAAGTTTAGGGAACCTTGGATAACGAGGGATATTGTGAGCCTAGTCAAAAAGGAAAAGGAAGCATTCGTAAGGGCTAGAAGGCTGGGAACAGACAAAGCTCTTGAGCAATATAAAGAAAGTAGGAAGGAACTTAAGCAAGGAGTCAGGAGGGCTGAAAGGGGTCATGAAAAGTCATTGGCAAATAGGAATCCCAAGGCTTTTTATCTGTATATAAAGAGCAAGAGGGTAGCCAGGGAAAGGGTTGGCCCACTCAAGGACAGAGGAGGAAATCTACGCGTGGAGCCAGAGGAAATGGGCGAGGTACTGAATGAGTAGTTTGCATCAGTATTCACCAAAGAGAAGGACTTGGTGGATGATGAGCATAGGGAAGGGAGTGTAGATAGTCTCAGTCATCTCATTATCAAAAAGGAGGAGGTGTTGGGCGCCTTGAAAAGCATTAAGATAGATAAGTCCCCAAGGCCTGATGAGATCTACCCCAGAATACTGAGGGAGGCAAGGGAAGAAATTGCTGGGGCCTTGACAGAAATCTTTGCATCCTCATTGGCTACAGGTGAGGTCCCAGAGGACTGGAGAATAGCCAATGTTGTTCCTTTGTTTAAGAAGGGTGGCAAGGATAATCCAGGAAATTATAGGCCGGTGAGCCCTACGTCAGTGGTAGGGAAATTATTGGAGAGGATTCTTCGGGACAGGATTTACTCCCATTTGGAAACAAATGGACTTATTAGCGAGAGGCAGCATGGTTTTGTGAAGGGGAGGTCGTGTCTCACTAATTTGATGGAGTTTTTTCAGGAAGTGAAGATGATGATTGATGAAGGAAGGGCAGTGGATGTTGTCTATAAGGACTTCAGTAAAGCCTTTGACAAGGTCCCTCATGGCAGACTGGTACAAAAGGTGAAGTCACACGGGATCAGAGGTGGGCTGGCAAGATGGATACAGAACTGGCTCAGTCATAGAAGACAGAGGGTAGCAGTGGAAGGGTGCTTTTCTGAAAGGAGGGCTGTGACTAGTGGTGTTCCGCAGGGATCAGTGCTGGGACCTTTGCTGTTTGTAGTATATATAAATGATTTGGAGGAAAATGTAGCTGGTCTGATTAGTAAGTTTGCGGACGACACAAAGGTTGGTGGAATTGCGGATGGTGATGAGGATTGCCAGAGGATACAGCAGGATATAGATCGGTTGGAGACTTGGGCGGAGAAATGGCAGATGGAGTTTAATCCGGACAAATGTGAGGTAATGCATTTTGGAAGGTCTAATGCAGGTGGGAAGTATACAGTAAATGGCAGAACCCTTAGGAGTATTGACAGGCAGAGAGATCTGGGCGTACAGGTCCACAGGTCACTGAAAGTGGCAACGCAGGTGGAAAAGGTAGTCAAGAAGGCATACGGCATGCTTGCCTTCATCGGTCGGGACATAGAGTATAAAAATTGGCAAGTCATGCTGCAGCCGTACAGAACCTTAGTTAGGCCGCACTTGGAATATTGCGTGCAATTCTGGTCGCCACACTACCAGAAGGACGTGGAGGCTTTGGAGAGGGTATAGAAGAGGTTTACCAGGATGTTGCCTGGTCTGGAAGGCATTAGTTATGAGGAGAGGTTGGATAAAGTCGGATTGTTTTCACTGGAACGACGGAGGTGGAGGGGCGACATAATAGAGGTTTACAAAGTTATCAGTGGCATGGAGAGAGTGGATCGTCAGAAGCTTTTTCCCAGGGTGGAAGAGTCAGTTACTAGGGGACATAGGTTGAAGGTGCGAGGGGCAAAGTTTAGAGGGAATGTGAAGCAGTCCATGCCCGCTTGCAGCAAAAATATGGACAACATCCAGGCTTGGGCTGATAAGTAGCAAGTAGCATTCACACCACACAAGTAGCTGGTAATGACTATCTCCAATGTAAAGAGAGCCTAACCATCTCCCCTTGACATTCAATGGCATTACCATCAACATCCTGAGCTCCAGCATTGACCAGAAACTTAACTGCACCAGCCACATCAATACTGTGGCTACAAGAGCAGGTCAGAGCATGGGAAGTCTATGGTGAACATCCCGCCGTTTTGACTCCCCAAAACCTGTCCACCATTTACAAGGCACAAGTCAGGGATAGAGTCAGAGTTATACATCACAGAATCAGGCCTTTCGGCCCATTCTAAAACCTTCCCTGGTTTCCTGGATGAGTGCAGCTCCAAAAACACTCAACACAGGACAAAGCAGCCTGCTTGGGGCCACTCCACCACCTTAAAACAAGCATTCACTGCCTCCACCATAGATGCAAGATACACTTTTGCAACTTGCCAAGGCCTCCTTTGCGAGTACTTTCCAAACCCGTGACCTCTACCACCCAGAGCAAGGGCAACAGGCACATGGGAACACCATCATCTACAGGTTTCCTCCCCCCCCCCACCCCCAAGACACACACCATCCTGACTTGAAAATATATTGCTGTTCCTTCACCGTCACTAAATCAAAATCATGAAAATGTCTCCCTAACAGCACTGTGGGTGTACCTACACGGCACAGACTGCAGTGATTCAAGGCTGCAGCTCATCACCACCTTCTCAGGGACATTTAGGAGTGGGCAATAAATGCTGTCGGTGTCAGCGATGCCCACATCCTTAAAAAAATGATTTGTGGTCATAGAAATTTGAGGAAAAGTTAAGTGAACTGAACTTTTTTTGAAAAAGTGATTCCATAGTGATCTAATTTAAGATTGGGAATGTTAAAGGAAATGATAACTGATCCAGAGAAATTGTTTACAACAACAGAGTTTCAGTAACAGGCAACACATAAAAATCTAGCAAGTTATATTTGAGGAAAGTCAGATGGCACTTTTATCACTCAAAGGGTAATAAATTTCTCGCAAAGACCACAGTAGACAGTATTAGTTCAGGACAATTATATGTGCTCCTGCAAAGAAAGGAACAACTCAGGGGAGGCTTTGAACCATATACTAGATACAAGCTTGGAAGGCCGAAAGCCCATCCCTGGTTTCCAACAATATAATTTTTGTTTAAATTAAGTTTGGTTCTTTTAACACTTGCTTGATTTGCAAAATTCAAAGCTGGTATTGAAAAAGGTACAAGTAGCCCATTCAAATGAACATTAAAAAAAGGTTAGGTGTTGGCGGGTATAATTTTAATATAAAGTAACAGCAGCTACAATCAGTTCAGAATCAGAGTTATATCTAATTAACACAAGAGTCAAAAGGCTACATTTTCTGAGGGCCTTTCATAAATTAGGACACATATCCTAACAGCTATCGTCAGTAGGTTGAAAAATAGCAGCAGAGAAAATCCCAATACTATGAAGTTGATTACTTTGTTAAACTCATGCTTGGAGCAAAACATCAGTTTTCTTAAGAATGCCCATTCTTACAATGAAATATGCTTAGCTCCACTGGATTATCAATTAATCTCCTACTAGTGCACACCCTGGAGACAGTAATGTTACTTTGACTGCCCTGCAAATTTCTCCAAATCAACAGAAACCACTGTGCTTTCAGCCTGCATGGCCTAAAGATTATTGTATGAAGCAAAATCATACAGAAAAAAAGATAAATCATATCAGATAGTAATACAAGATTGCATTTAACTTCATATTATCTGCTCTAAATCAACAACAGATCTTGACGTTGTAATAGCTCTTTTCAACAATTTCTGAACAGGAGTCTGTGATGCAAAATTTTACAAGAACTCAACTCAGGAGAGATCCTATCAGCTACAAAGATAGGAAACAGCAGTACCAGTCAGTCTACACATCTCCCTGGGCTTTCCTCTCCAAACCAGCATAAAAAATTGACTTTTTCAATTAATTAAAACTTAATTATTTTTACTGTGAATAACAGAGACAAAGGGTATCCATGTGTAAATGACTTTAACAAACACTAAGGCACATTAAGATTTAATTAGATTCAATACAGGATAGTTTATGTACTTGCCTCAGAAATCCATTACTTTTCAGTAATGTGGGAGCCAGTAACATTAATTTATGATAACAACTTGCATTTATAGAGCTCCTTTCATATATGAAAATGTTGCAAGGCACGTCACAGAAGCATAATCAACAAATATTGACACCAAGCCCAAGATTATATGAGGGATGATGAAAAAATATTTCCAGAGTTTAAGAGTAGGGGGCATTGTTTAAGGAGGTTCTTAAAAAGAGACAGATCGAGAGGCAGAGGGGGGAAAGGAATTCCAGAGCTGAGGGCTAAAATCACAGCGACCCAATGGTGTGGGGAAGGGAGTGAAGGAGACAAGGCCAAAGTTAGAGAACAGAGAGTTCTTTGGAGGGAGGGGCAGGACACAGTTTCAAGGGGCTGGAGGAGGTTATAAAGATAGGACGAGGCCACAAAGGGAGTTCAAACAGGAGCATGAGATTTTCAAATTGGAGGCATTGGGGAACCAGAAACCAATGTAGGTTAGTGATCACAGGGGTAACGGGTGAGGAGGACCTACTGCAGGATAGGTTACACAGCAGCAGAGCTTGGGATGAACTGATGTTTATGGAGGGTGGGTGATGGGAGGCTGGAATAGTCAGGTGTGGAGGTGACAAAGGCATAGATATGGGTGTCAGCAGCAGACAGGTTAAGGCAGATGCAAAGACAAGCGATGTAGACAGTCTCCATAATGGAGAGGATATGGAATTAGAAGCTGATATGATGGAAATTTCCAAGATATTAAGGGGAGCAGATAGGTTAGCGGATGGACAGAGAGAAACTATTTCTGGAGTCTAATTCTAGGGTGTATTGTTTAAAGCTTAGAGTCAGACTTTTCAGGATTGAAATGAAGCAATATTTCAAAAAAGGGTGGTAGAACTTTGGAACTCTCTTCTCCAAATGCAGTTAATGCTATATGAACTGTAAATTTTACATGATAGATTCATATTATCCAAAGGTATCAAGGGATATGGAGCAAAGACAGGTCTGTGGAGTTACACTGCAGATAAGACACGATCAAACTGAATAGTGGAACAGGCTCGAAGGGCTAAATGGTCCACATAAGGAGAACTGTTTCTATGTTCCTAAAAGCTCAGTTTCAGGCGGAACTGTTCGTAACCTTGGCATCCTGCCATCATCATCGTAATTCGATAGTGGGCAGGTAGGGGTATCCAACTGGTGGTATGGGGAGAGAGAGAGAGGGGGGACGGGAGAGAGAGGGGGGACGGGAGAGAGAGAGAACGAGAGAGAGAGAGAACGAGAGAGAGAGAGAACGAGAGAGAGAGAGAACGAGAGAGAGAGAGAACGAGAGAGAGAGAGAACGAGAGAGAGAGAGAACGAGAGAGAGAGAGAACGAGAGAGAGAGAGAACGAGAGAGAGAGAGAACGAGAGAGAGAGAGAACGAGAGAGAGAGAGAACACGAGAGAGAGAGAACGAGAGAGAGAGAGAGAGAACGAGAGAGAGAGAGAGAGAAAACGAGAGAGAGAGAGAGAGAGAAAAGAGAGAAAAAGGAGAGAGAGAAAAGGAGAGAGAGAAAAGGAGAGAGAGAACGAGAGAGAGAAAACGAGAGAGAGAGAGAGAGAGAAAACGAGAGAGAGAGAGAGAGAGAAAACGAGAGAGAGAGAGAGAGAAAACGAGAGAGAGAGAGAAAACGAGAGAGAGAGAGAGAGAAAACGAGAGAGAGAGAGAGAGAAAACGAGAGAGAGAGAGAGAGAAAACGAGAGAGAGAGAGAGAGAGAGAAAACGAGAGAGAGAGAGAGAAAACGAGAGAGAGAGAGAGAAAACGAGAAAACGAGAGAGAGAAAACGAGAAAACGAGAGAGAGAAAACGAGAAAACGAGAGAGAGAAAACGAGAGAGAGAGAAAACGAGAGAGAGAGAGAACGAGAGAGAGAGAGAACGAGAGAGAGAGAGAACGAGAGAGAGAGAGAACGAGAGAGAGAGAGAACGAGAGAGAGAGAGAACGAGAGAGAGAGAAAACGAGAGAGAGAGAAAACGAGAGAGAGAGAGAGAAAACGAGAGAGAGAGAGAGAGAGAAAACGAGAGAGAGAGAGAGAGAGAACGAGAGAGAGAGAGAGAGAAAACGAGAGAGAGAGAGAGAAAACGAGAGAGAGAAAACGAGAAAACGAGAGAGAGAGAAAACGAGAGAGAGAAAACGAGAAAACGAGAGAGAGAGAAAACGAGAGAGAGAAAACGAGAAAACGAGAGAGAGAGAAAACGAGAAAACGAGAGAGAGAGAAAACGAGAAAACGAGAGAGAGAGAAAACGAGAGAGAGAGAGAGAGAGAGAAAACGAGAGAGAGAGAGAGAAAACGAGAGAGAGAAACGAGAAAACGAGAGAGAGAAAACGAGAAAACGAGAGAGAGAAAACGAGAGAGAGAAAACGAGAAAACGAGAGAGAGAGAAAACGAGAGAGAGAGAGAGAGAGAGAGAAAACGAGAGAGAGAGAGAGAGAGAGGAAAACGAGAGAGAGAGAGAGAGAGAGAGAAAACGAGAGAGAGAGAGAGAGAGAGAGAGAAGAAGAGAGAGAGAGAGAAAACGAGAGAGAAAGAGAGAGAGAGAAAACGAGAGAGAGAAAACGAGAAAACGAGAGAGAGGAAAACGAGAAAAACGAGAGAGAGAGAAAACGAGAAAACGAGAGAGAGAGAAAACGAGGAAAACGAGAGAGAGAAAACGAGAAAACGAGAGAGAGAAAACGAGAAAACGAGAGAGAGAGAAAACGAGGAAAACGAGAGAGAGAGAAAACGAGAAAACGAGAGAGAGAGAAAACGAGAAAACGAGAGAGAGAGAAAGAGAGAAGAGACGAGAAAACGAGAGAGAGAGAAAGAGAGAGAGAGAGAAAACGAGAGAGAGAGAGAGAGAGAAAACGAGAGAGAGAGAGAGAGAGAGAAACGAGAGAGAGAGAGAGAGAGAAACGATGAGAGAGAGAAAACGAGAGAGAGAAAACGAGAAAACGAGAGAGAGAGAAACGAGAGAGAGAGAGAAAACGAGAGAGAGAGAAAACGAGAGAGAGAGAAAACGAGAGAGAGAGAAACGAGAGAGAGAGAAAACGAGAGAGAGAGAAAACGAGAGAGAGAGAAAACGAGAAAACGAGAGAGAGAAAACGAGAAACGAGAGAGAGAAAACGAGAAAACGAGAGAGAGAGAAAACGAGAAAACGAGAGAGAGAGAAAACGAGAAAACGAGAGAGAGAGAAAACGAGAAAACGAGAGAGAGAGAAAGAGAGAGAGAGAGAAAACGAGAGAGAGAGAGAGAGAAAACGAGAGAGAAAGAGAGAGAAAACGAGAGAGAGAGAGAGAAAACGAGAGAGAGAGAGAAAACGAGAGAGAGAGAAACGAGAAAACGAGAGAGAGAGAAAACGAGAAAACGAGAGAGAGAGAAACGAGAGAGAGAGAAACGAGAGAGAGAGAAAACGAGAGAGAGAGAAAACGAGAGAGAGAGAGAAAACGAGAGAGAGAAAACGAGAGAGAGAGAAAACGAGAGAGAGAGAAACGAGAGAGAGAGGAAACGAGAGAGAGAGAAAACGAGAGAGAGAGAAAACGAGAGAGAGAGAACGAGAGAGAGAGAAAGAGAGAGAGAGAAAACGAGAGAGAGAACGAGAGAGAGAAAACGAGAGAGAGAAAACGAGAGAGAGAAAACGAGAGAGAGAAAACGAGAGAGAGAAAACGAGAGAGAGAAAACGAGAGAGAGAAAACGAGAGAGAGAAAACGAGAGAGAGAGAAAACGAGAAACGAGAGAGAGAGAAAACGAGATAGAGAGAAAGAGAGAGAGAGAGAAAACGAGAGAGAGAGAAAACGAGAGAGAGAGAAACGAGAGAGAGAAAACGAGAGAGAGAAAACGAGAGAGAAAACGAGAGAGAGAAAACGAGAGAGAGAAAACGAGAGAGAGAGAAAACGAGAAAACGAGAGAGAGAGAAAACGAGAAAACGAGAGAGAGAGAAAGAGATTAGAGAGAAAGAGAGAGAGAGAGAAAACGAGAGAGAGAGAGAGAGAGAAAACGAGAAAACGAGAGAGAGAGAAAACGAGAAAACGATGAGAGAGAGAAAACGAGAAAACGAGAGAGAGAGAAAACGAGAGAGAGAGAAAACGAGAGAGAAAACGAGAGAGAGAGAAAACGAGAGAGAGAGAAAACGAGAGAGAGAGAAAACGAGAGAGAGAAAAACGAGAGAGAGAGAAAACGAGAGAGAGAGAAAACGAGAGAGAGAGAAAACGAGAGAGAGAAAACGAGAGAGAGAAAACGAGAGAGAGAAAACGAGAGAGAGAAACGAGAGAGAGAGAAAACGAGAAACGAGAGAGAGAGAAAACGAGAAAACGAGAGAGAGAGAAAACGAGAGAGAGAGAGAGAGAGAAAACGAGAGAGAGAGAGAGAGAGAGAAAACGAGAGAGAGAGAGAGAGAAAACGAGAGAGAGAGAGAGAGAACGAGAGAGAACGAGAGAGAGAGAGAAGACGAGAGAGAAAGAGAGAGAGAGAGAAAACGAGAGAGAGAAAACGAGAAAACGAGAGAGAGAGAAAACGAGAAAACGAGAGAGAGAGAAACGAGAAAACGAGAAAACGAGAGAGAGAGAAAACGAGAAAACGAGAGAGAGAGAAACGAGAAAACGAGAGAGAGAGAAACGAGAAAACGAGAGAGAGAGAAAACGAGAAAACAGAGAGAGAGAAAACGAGAAAACGAGATAGAGAGAAGAGAGAGAGAGAGAAAACGAGAGAGAGAGAGAGAGAAAACGAGAGAGAGAGAGAGAGAAAACGAGAAAACGAGAGAGAGAGAAAACGAGAAAGAGAGAGAGAGAGAAAACGAGAGAGAGAGAGAGAGAGAAAACGAGGAAAACGAGAGAGAGAGAAAACGAGAAAACGAGAGAGAGAGAGAGAAAACGAGAGAAGAGAGAGAGAAAACGAGAGAGAGAGAAAACGAGAGAGAGAGAAAACGAGAGAGAGAGAAAACGAGAGAGAGAGAGAAAACGAGAGAGAGAGAAAACGAGAGAGAGAGAAAACGAGAGAGAGAGAAAACGAGAGAGAGAAAACGAGAGAGAGAGAAAACGAGAGAGAGAGAGAGAGAAAACGAGAGAGAGAGAGAGAAACGAGAAAACGAGAGAGAGAGAAAACGAGAAGAGAGAGAGAGAGAAAACGAGAGAGAGAGAGAGAGAGAAAACGAGAAAACGAGAGAGAGAGAAAACGAGGAAAACGAGAGAGAGAGAAAACGAGAAGAGAGAGAGAGAGAGAGGGAAACGAGAAAACGAGAGAGAAACGAGAGAGAGAGAAAACGAGAAACGAGAGAAAACGAGAGAGAGAGAAAACGAGAGAGAGAGAAAACGAGAGAGAGAGAAAACGAGAGAGAGAGAAAACGAGAGAGAGAGAAAAACGAGAGAGAGAGAAAACGAGAGAGAGAGAAAACGAGAAAACGAGAGAGAGAGAAACGAGAAAACGAGAGAGAGAGAGAAACGAGAAAACGAGAGAGAGAGAAAAACGAGAGAAACGAGAGAGAGAGAAAACGAGAAAACGAGAGAGAGAGAAAACGAGAGAGAGAGAAAACGAGAGAGAGAAAACGAGAGAGAGAAAACGAGAGAGAGAAAACGAGAGAGAGAAAACGAGAGAGAGAAAACGAGAGAGAGAAAACGAGAGAGCGAAAACGGAGAGAGAAAACGAGAGAGAGAGAAACGAGAGAGAGGAAAACGAGAGAGAGAAAACGAGAGCGAAAACGAGAGAGAGAAAACGAGAGAGAGAAAACGAGAGAGAGAAAACGAGAGAGAGAAAACGAGAGAGAGAGAGAGAGAAAACGAGAGAGAGAGAGAGAGAGAAAACGAGAGAGAGAGAGAGAGAGAAAACGAGAGAGAGAGAGAGAGAGAAAACGAGAGAGAGAGAGAGAGAGAAGAACGAGATAGAGAAGAGAGAGAGGAGAAAACGAGAGAGAGAGAGAGAGAGAAACGAGAGAGAGAGAGAGAAAACGAGAGAGAGAAAACGAGAAAACGAGAGAGAGAGAAAACGAGAAAACGAGAGAGAGAGAAACGAGAAAACGAGAGAGAGAAAACGAGAAAACGAGAGAGAGAGAAAACGAGGAAAACGAGAGAGAGAGAGAAAACGAGAGAAGAGAGAGAGAGAGAAAACGAGAGAAGAGAGAGAGAGAAAACGAGAGAGAGAAAACGAGAAAACGAGAGAGAGAAAACGAGAGAGAGAGGAAAAACGAGAGAGAGAGAGAACGAGAAAACGAGAGAGAGAAAACGAGAGAGAGAGAGAGAGAGAGAGAAAACGAGAGAGAGAGAGAGAGAGAGAAAACGAGAGAGAGAGAGAGAGAAGAGAAAACGAGAGAGAGAGAGAGAGAAAACAAGAGAGAAAGAGAGAGAGAGAGAAAACGAGGAAAAACGAGAGAGAGAGAAAACGAGAAAACGAGAGAGAGAGAAAACGAGAAAACGAGAGAGAGAGAAAACGTGAAAACGAGAGAGAGAAAACGAGAAAACGAGAGAGAGAAAACGAGAAGACGAGAGAGAGAAACGAGAAAACGAGAGAGAGAGGAAAACGAGAAAACGAGAGAGAGAGAAAACGAGAAAACGAGAGAGAGAGAAAGAGAGAAGAACGAGAGGAGAGAGAGAGAGAGAGAAACGAGAGAGGAGAGAAGAGAGAGAAAACGAGAGAGAGAGAAAGAGAGAGAGAGAAAACGAGAGAGAGAGAGAGGAGAGAGAAAACGAGAGAGAGAGAGAGAGAGAGAAAACGAGAGAGAGAAGAGAGAGAGAGAAAACGAGAGAGAGAGAGAGAGAGAGAAAACGAGAGAGAGAGAAACGAGAGAGAGAGAGAAACGAGAGAGAGAGAAAACGAGAGAGAGAGAAACGAGAGAGAGAGGAAAACGAGAGAGAGAGAAAACGAGAGAGAGAGAAAACGAGAGAGAGAGAAAACGAGAGAGAGAGAAAACGAGAGAGAGAGAAAACGAGAGTGAGAGAGAAAACGAGGAGAGAGAGAAAACGAGGAGAGAGAGAAAACGAGAGAGAGAAAACGAGAGAGAGAGAAAACGAGAGAGAGAGAAAAACGAGAGAGAGAGAAAACGAGAGAGAGAGAAAACGAGAGAGAGAGAAAACGAGAGAGAGAGAAAAACGAGAGAGAGAGAA